>NW_019733323.1:980054-981475 GCF_002891405.2 Cryptotermes secundus | reverse complement strand
TGACGTCACCGCGGAGGGGAGTGGCGGGGAGCGCTACGTTACCGTGGAGAGGAGGGGGGAGGGGGGTTCTCAGTCGCGCAACATGTTACAATATATTAATGAAGGAGGAGAAAAAGACGGAGAAAGAGACACAGAGATCTGGGAAAGAAAGAGAGAGAGGAAGAGGAAAGATGGGGTAGAAGAAAAGAAAATTTTTAGGTTGAAAACGAGAAGAATTCGGTAGAAGAACCGAGAAGGAATCAAAGGACAACAGATAAAAATAAAGATAAGCAGCAGAATAAGATAAATGAGAAATGTGCAGAAAATTAATGAAGAAAGATTAAGATTAGAGACAAATGAATACATAGAAGAAGGAGAAAAAGAAGCTGGAGAAAGAAGATAGAGAAGGAAGAGGAAAGAGAATTGTATAATGAAAAATGGAAGTTATTGTATATCTTCTCCAAAAGCAGCAGAATAAGATAAATGAGAAAAGAGGAGGAAATGAATCAAGAAAAAGTGAAAAGTATGGGCAGGTGAATACATAGAATGAGGAAAAGAATAGAAGATAAAGGAGGAAGAAGAGAGGAGTAAGAACAAAAAGGGAACTTAAGGAAAAGGACATTAATTTTATGACCTTTCCACATTTGTATTGTTCAGAAAACCATCTTGACAGAAGCTGTGGACCTCCTGATGACTTGTGTCTGATTAGGCCACACCAACCAGTCCGTTATCAGGGCCTCGGTATTTATTTGGGGCATCTGTTCTGACCCAGCATCTGCCTGGTCTCAGAAAGAAGTCCGCTTAACTTAATTGTATGTTACACGATGCGAAATTTAATTACTTAATAGGCTACTAATGATTTTCCATTATCCCTCTCTTACCTTAAAATTTTCATGTGCAATTCTTGTTACAGCAAGATAGTACCAAAAAGTATAAATATGAATGACATCAGAAACATTTATGTCATAATAAGTAAAATATGGGAAAACGAAGTATCTCTAAGTCTTTCATAAGATTCGCTACCTTGATCCTCAGCATATGGAGCGAATATGTTCATCCGTTACGGATCATTGGTCCCGATCAACCAGACTAGCAAAACGGTGTCATAACCCAGAAAACAATAGTACTTCTGAATTGTTTATTTTTAAACTATTTTCGGTTGCAGTGACCTAATCCAAAGCGTGAACATGTTAGGTCTGCATTAGCGTGTGACACGCCTGCACACGTTTCGGTTAAGGCATTACATTCTCAACACGCCTTTATGGAACATTTCATCGAGGTGGACGCACCAGACAGAGAACCCATTAAAATATTTCAACATGAAATGAACGAAGAGATTTCGCTCAGGAATAGCGCAGTCAGTATAGCGACTGGCTACGGGCTGGACGTGAGGAGCCGGGATAGCGCAGTCAGCATAGCGACTGGCTACGGGCTGGACGTGA
>NW_019733323.1:918145-979685 GCF_002891405.2 Cryptotermes secundus | reverse complement strand
CGGGATAGCGCAGTCAGTATAGTGACTGGCTACGGGCTGGACGTGAGGAGCCGGGATAGCGCAGTCAGTATAGCGACTGGCTACGGGCTGGAGGACGTAGTCGGATTTCGATTTCCGGTGAGGCAAGAATTTTCAGTCCTCCATGTCGTCCAGACTGGCTATGGGGCCTACCTAACCTCCTATACAATGGGTACCAGGGGGGTTCTTTCCTCGGGTAAAGTGGCCGCAGCATGAAGCTGACCAATCGCCTCCAACTAGTGCCGAGTTCAAGCTATACATCCATTTCCCATACGCCTTCATGGCGTACTGCTTAATTAGTTGAACACAGAGACAACTTTACCTTTTTACTTTTACCCACTGAGGATGGAGCGCGCGGTAGCGCACTTGACTGAGACACTATGATACAAGTCGGAAGTCGCGGGTTCGATTCCCGATGAGGTCATTGGATTTTTCATTTGACATAATTCTTCCAGCCGCATCACGGCCTTGTTGTCTACTCAGCCGCTAACAGAAACGAGTACCAGGAATTTTNTGTCACAGCGGATAGGAGGAAGAGAGTGGTGGATTTTGTTGGGGGGGGGGGGGGTAAAGGACGGCCGGCGCTAAGGCTGATAACCTCACCGTCATCTGGGGGCCGATTGTCTACAAACTGTGGAAGCCTTGACGTCTACACAACCCTATGGACCTCCACGGCCTGTTGCATGGATAGAATTACTTTTACCTTCACATAACCAGGACATTCATGATTTAGAAATGTCACCAGGTATTGTCATGTTTCTTTGTGGTTGTAGAAGTGATACTGAGGCCTCAAATGGGCCAATGACAGAGGAGTATGAAGCATTGATAAGATGACAACTGACATTGGATAACAAAATTGTTAGGAGAGAAGCCTGCCCCAGCGCCACTTTGTCATCACAAATTGCATACTGATGATCTCGCGATCGAACCCGGGCCTCTGCATTCAGAAACTGACACGACTAATCGCCTGACCTAAGGTACGGTCCGTTGTTAGGGTAGTGAAATTGAAATGACTTCGATAAACTGGGCATGTAGCAAGAAACAAATTGTGTATGCAGGATGTGTAAAACGTCAACTTTAAATACTGAATAACAGAGGAGGAAAAATGACTCACTCCTCTTTCGTATTTTGGAGGTTTAGGCTTCAGATATTGGCTCAGGGGTGGGATATTCTGAGATTTTTAGATTTTCCTCAGCACCTTTGGGCAAATATATGAATATTATCCAAAATTAGCACATGGCCGTTTTTCCATCCAAATTGTTTTCCAGTTAATTATTCACTAACCATCCTACCGTTTGAGGCTATAGGAATATAAACTACGCACAGTAAAGTGGTAGTTAAGCATATAGGTTGGTAGGCGGGGGTGGATGGAACTGGTTCAAAATGATGTCCACATATAGGCCTTTGTATTGCTGGTATAGGAACTGTGGGTTCTGTCAATGCAGTGTTAGTTTCTGTGGCCACCAGTCCCACGCTGGGCAGCCAGTGGTGTCTGTGACAGCTCTGATATCTCCGTGTTGCGTTCTCAGCTGTCAAGATCCCCGTGTCAACCACAGAGGATGACAAGTCATAAGCACGCGAGCCTCCCCAGCCACGCCTTATCAGCAGCACTAACAAACTATCCCTTAAAATTCTTTATCCAGGCTCTCAGTTTTAAGAAGTGAAACAAAATCATAAAGCACACTTGAGAGTAGGGTTATCTGCCCCATTGTTTGAGCTACCTCCCCCCCACACACGTCCCTCTGTCTGTAGCATAGGCTTCATTGTTCCGAGATTCAATGCATTCCCACGAGCCAGAATCTGACCAGTTTTAAATATGGAAAGGACACAACTTGCAGTGCTCGCTCCTGTCTGTGGCGGCTTGTAAACCCCAGAGCAGTAAGCCATTTTTCTGCCCTACACGGCGGGCGGGCTGGGATGAAGCTTGCTCGCACTTCACAGCCACGTATTCGGTGTATGATTTGAAGTGGTTGTTAGAGTTATTTCTTCTGGGATATAACGCCGTGTAGTCCTTTCCAGTAGAAGGCACCCAGAGCCGTCAAACAGCGATATATGGCCATGAGTCCCGTGAGATTCGTAACTAAGAGTCACTGTGCTGACGAGGTCCAACAGCAATTTTACAGTCAGTGAGTAAGTGAAGTAGTCGACAGTAAAATATTATCATGAGTCCCGTGGAACCAAGAATGACTGTGCTGGCGAGGGCCAGCAGAAATTTAGCAATAAATTAGTCATTTAGTCCGTTAAGAAAGTCAACTGATGTTTCGGAGGAACATGTCGCCTCCATGGAACAGAGAGCTTCTTGAGAAACCAGTAACCGCTCAGCGAGGCAAGGAAATATCCAAGTTAAGAATTCGGAAGTTCATTGCCATATTCAAAAGAGTCCGCCAATTGATTCTATCCTGAGCCAGATGAATCCGGTCTAGGTGTCCCAAGTGATGTCTACGCTTTTGTTTCCGACCATAACTTTGTAATGCACAATACTGTCACGTATCCTGGTAAGAAAACAAACTCCTTGGCTTTAGTTCGCAAGCGAACTATACCAACCGAGCAACTGCCGCTTGTCGGCGAAGTTAGTGTCAACTTTAACGGCCTCCGTAGTCTAGGGGTAACGTTCCCACCTCATGACTCAAGGTACGCGGGTTCAAACCCTGCGGAGGTCGTGGAATTTTTAAGGACGGAAAAATTCAAGGAACAAGTCCTCCAGGAGGGACTTTAAGCCGTGGGTCCCGTGTCGTAGATTTACGGCACGTAAAAGATCCTCATGTCTCTAGGAGACCTCTGAGCAAAATTATTAGGCAACAGTTTCCCGCCCAAGTAGTCTCCACTGCCTCTGGTAGATGGGGGAAATATCAGGTACCGACGGCCAACCTCGTTGGCTGAACAGGGCTGATAGCACGCACCAGTACCGGTAGGGTATAAGGACAGTAGAAATTAAAGGGGGACGCACAATGGACCAATAACTGGTCTAAGTGCATGGAGAAACCCACCCCCTCTAATAATAATAATAATAATAATANTAGTGCCAACTTTAGTGGATAGAGGGTGTCGAGTGGTCAGCGCAACGAATCCTCACGGGCGTTAATTTCAGTTTTGTAGACCGGAGCCGCTACTTTTCATTAACGTAGCTCCTCAGTTATCACCATCAGGTTGAGTGGACGCCGTTCCAGACCCACTACTTCTCAGAAAATCTAGTAGCGCAGGGAATCGAACCCGGAACCTCTGGGGCTGTAGCCAGGAACTCTGACCCATAGACCACAGAGGTGGTCCCTCGTATCCTAGTAAGGCGACAAGAAATTAACGGGCTCCGGATTAGGCGAAGCTGTTGTTTATTGGGTATGTAGTTTAAATTAAAATTACAATCACTCAGAAATAAAGTCTTCCAGACGATGCCACCTGGTTAGTCTGTCGTCTTCTGGTTCTTAGCTGATCTGGTTTCTTCTGCTCTTAGCTCCGTTCGCCTCTTCTCATTTCTTCTCTGTTCTCTGTGTCTTAGTTCTGACCTCTCTTGGTCTGTAATATTCGACACTCGGACAGCCTAGACGACACCTTGTTCAAAGGTCCCGTTTCACGTGTTCTGTGTCCCGGTAGCTAAATGTATTCGTTACCGCAGAAACTGCACGAGTCCTGGCTTCCATTTCCGTGGTAACTTTTGTTTGTCGCATGAACCTATTTCAGTGTCACACCTACAACGGTACGGAACCGTGGATACCGAGCCGTTACCTAACAATGTACTCAGATATTCTGGCTTTTAGGCGGCACACCACAGTACAATAGACCGCGTGGAGTACTCTATATCTGTACTATTGGCCGTAGGGCCTATGTCTTGTGTTTTAACATTTGATTCGCCGTCATAATATTATTAATTCATTCCTTACGGCAACAAAACTTTATGCTATTTCAAATGTAAATATTGAAAAAGAATTACCATATTGACCTTGTAATTCAGACCACATGTCAACCGTTAAAATACGATACGGAAGACTCAAACTTTTCCGTTTCCGGTTCCATTCAGGGACTACGGGGAGCCTTTGGATTTGTGTGACATGTCAAGGAGAGACTTGGTTACCTAGACAACAAATCAACATTCACCGTAAACTTATCTGAGCAAAATGGCGTTCCTGAGAAATTCTCACTTCGGCTCCTAACGAACATATTGATCTCAGGATAACGACTTGGACTCGTACTGGGCAAATACTGGCTTCGAAACTAGGACTTACCGGCTTTCTTGATTGTGGTTATCCGTCGTTTCCCTCAGTCCAGGCGAATGAAGGCATATCCTGCTTATAGACCAGGATCATTACCTTTCAATTCCTTACCTTCTCACAATTCATGAATCATCATAATCTGTATCATATAAGGTTTATGGATGAAACAATGGAAACATGAAAAGACGAGAGAATTCTTGGAAGGCCTATGCGTAAGTGGTTGGAAAATATTAAAATAATCTTTAAAGTATACCTTGTACTTAATTCTTATGACTCAGGGCATAAGTTGATGGCTGCCTGTTTTTAACATTTAATGAACTTTTGACTTCTGTAAAAGGTAGGAATTCCTTGAGTATTTGGGGCGACTGTTACCTTCATGGAGTTAGATGGATGTGAATGTGTCATTAAATAAATTGCCAGCTATTGATATATCGGGTAGTCTCGTAAGGCTTTAATACAAATAAGAAACCGGCTGCACTGGTTCAGAAGTATAAAGAGTGTTGACGCTGCGGGCCCTTTCAAACATGGCAATGGAATTTCTGGTACGATAAATGGTGGAATATCTTGGCAAGCTGACCTACTATTAGAGTCTCAAGAAGGTCTCTGCTGTTACGGTTAGTTAAAAGGAGTTAGAATAAATATCTTATTAATACAAGAAGTTCTGGGAACACATACTCTTCTACTTTCCTTTGATACGACACGGACCACATATAAAACGACGCATTCAACAAATCTTGTATTGTTGCATGCGCATTCGTTGCCGCCGTAACGCTTCTACCAAACTGCTGCTTAGCAACGGTAGGGGATACACATACAGACACACAGACTGATGGGAGTGATTTATGAAGGACGCCGTTGAGATGGGCTCAATACCAAATTTCATAAAGATTGGTTCACGCATTCAGGAGTTGATAGGAAGGATACAGAGATACGTAGACACACACACACAACTTTGTTATCTGATAAATTTGCTTAGTTTTCTTCAAAATAAGGACTGTAGGCCCTGTGAAATTGATTTAGATGTGAAGAAGAAGAAAATAATTAGAAATGATCTCTATATCAGTCTCTATTTTTAACGAACTGAATTTGCAAACAAAGAGAAGCTGTCCTGCATTAACTTAGAATATCATTATACTGGCTATCATAGTTTTAAATTTTGTAGCGGAACCGTAAATTCCAGTAGCATTACTGCCACTGGAGTTCCCAGTACATTATGGCTGTGGACGTTTTGTCCACGATTTTCACCTAATTCTTTCTATCCTGTTCCCCTCCTCAAAACTAATGCTTCTAAGATCTATCTTAGACATCTCCACAAATCTTCACATGGGTTTTCCAAACGAACTTTCTCCAGAAGTTCTCTCACCACACCGTATGAAAGTCGCGGGTTCCAGATCCTCCCAGCTGCACTATGTCCCTGGGGTCGACTTAGCCTCTAACAGAAATGAACACCAGGAATCTTCCTGGGGGGGGGGTAAAGGGCGGCCGGAGCGTAAGGCTGAAAAACTTACTGCCATCTGTGAGCCGAATGTCTAGAGAAACTCTGGGAGCATCGACGTCTCACAAACCTATGGGACTTCATGGCCTGTTGCAGGGATAGCTTTTCCTTTTTTTACCTTTAATAACAGTAGGTTAACTGCCTAAATTACAAAGTTTCTCGCTGCGTTATATACAAATAAGAGAACAAACAATTTTTGCCTTTATGGCTTGTCTGTGTTTCGGTTTTATTTTTTTGAAAATAGATCTCAATCTGCAATAGATTAAGGTCCATAAAGTATACATAATAGAAAGAAACTTATGTAGGGTATTATTCTTCATGGGCGTACACACTTCTGTGCTATCAAACAAACCGTCTTGACTGTCCTAGTTAATAACATTCATCGAATAAAGTGGTTTTCATAAACAGCAGATCTACTGATATATTTAAAAATATATCCTTATTTATCAAAAGGGAAATTGCAAAGTTCCAAAGGTTTTTATCCATTTCAAGTCTTAAGTTAATCTAATAATATTTAAAAATTCGGTTCGTACTTCACCGAAAGTACAATACGTCTCAATTACGAAGTTCAATCTGTTAATGCTGTTTAGGAAAAAATATCTGTTTACTTTGAGAATTATGCTAAAATGATAAAGACACTCTGTGTGCAAAATTGAAGTGTCTTTTATATATTATACACATATTATACACTGTGATTTAAAGGGTTAATAAGACGAACTAACAACATGATACCTTAACGTGGGTCTATGACTTTATCAAATGTGAGAGCCGCCACTGACTTTTATTACTTCATCCCTTCAAAGTGTCTGGCGGCAGTTCGATCCACATGACGTCATCAAGGACTTTCTCCCCCACTTCATCATCCCCCTTATTATTATTTGCACTTACCCTCCCATAACAATCTGCGTCATCCCCTGCCTCACTCAGACTGATCCATTAGAAGGGCGGAATGATTGGTCAGGTTCTTGGGTACACAAAACGCAGTTAAGCTGGTAGCTTCTAGCGTGATCGGGAGTCACATGACCTGATTCCTTTCTGTAGGCCAATTCCGACGGAAGCATTAGCTTTCTAATGGTTGTCATCGCGAACTGTCTAAATGGAATGGATTATGGTTCACTGTCCTACTGCTGTATAAACAATCTTCATTTTATTTAAACAAATGAGACCTGTTTTAGCCATTGAGGCGTAAATGAAGATTTAATACTCGTATAGGCCTGTAAAGCCGGTCACGGTAGCCAAGCGGTCTAAGGCATATACTGTCTTCTCTCGCTCGGAAGCCGGGATTGTGGGTTCGAATCCCACACAAGGCATGGATGTTTGGCATATATGTATGAGTTTATTCTGTGTTTGTGTTGTCCTGTGTTTAGGTAGAGGCCTTGCGACGGACTAATCACTCGTCCAAGAAGTCCTACCGTGTGTAAAATAATCATAAAACTGAAATGATCAGATGCCAGGGCCCAAGGGGGCTGTAGAGCCAGTGAAAAAAGGGCCTCTAAGGGAGTAACAGTGAATACATGTGAGATTTCATAATGTCGTTGCTCCTAGCTGCATCTTTGCGGGACAGAATATCGAAAGAAAAAATAATGAATTATTGCAAATTTATAATAAAATGGTATGAATAAAGAAATATATAAATTAATTCTGAAAGAGCATGTAAATATGGAGCAGCCGGGATATCGTAGTCGGTACAGGGACCGACTACGGGCTGAACGACTGAGGGGTCGCCGTTCGAGTCCCTGTAGCGTCAAGAATTTTCTCCACGTCGTCCAGACCTACTCTGGGGTTCACCCAACCTCCTATCCAGTGGGTACCTGGGGTCTCGGAGTTAAAGCAGCCGGAACGTGAAGTTGACCACTCACCTCCAGCTAATGCCGAGGTCAAGAAAATATGGATCTATACATCCATTCCACCATACGCCTTCACGGTGTAGTGCATAATTAGTTAAGACCAGGTACAGCTTTACCTTCTTGCATGTAAATACGAAGTAAAACTATATATACTATAAAATTCAGCATATTTATGTAGAAAGTGGTATACTACAAACTGAAAATGTGGCGTGAGAAGTGAAGGAATGCCAATTACATTGGAAACAAAAAGTAAATAAATTTCAAGATAGTAGATGGCCAACATTAGTATACTTACATAATTCTAAAGGGCATAGAGACTTTGAAAGACAAAGAAGTGAATATTAATATATGTGTTAATATTTCTGAACATCAGAGTGGGCATGAAGCACCCAATCCTTAAGTTGGAGGAAGATGAAAATAACAAAAATGCGTGAAAATGTAATTGACTACGGTATTCTGGAATGTGGCGCCAAGTGCTTTGGTAGGTACCCACTCACTCATGGGGCTGAGACCTTCTTGAGGAGTCGCCAATTCTGCAGCTACTCAAGAACTTCCCAGTATTTTATGGAACCCTCAGGTTCATTACCATGTTCACAAGAGCCCTCCACTGGTGCCTATCCTGAGCCAGATCAATCAAATCCATACCATCCCATCCTATCTCTCTAAGATCCAATTTAATATTGTCCACCAATCTACGCCTTGGTCTTACCAGTGGTCTCATGCCTTCTGGCTTTCCCACCAATATCCTATATGCATTCCTTTTCTCCTTATTCTTGCTACATGCCCTGCCCACCTCATTATCCTTGACTTGATCATTCTAATTATACTTGGAGAAGAATAAGATTTATGAAGCTCCTCATTATGCAGTTTTCTTCAACCTCAAAATATTCTCCTCCACACCCTGTTCTCAAACACCATCAGTCTATGTTCCTCCCTTGAGAGACCAAGTTTCACACACACATACAGAACCACAGGGAAAATTATAGTTTTTTGTATTCTAATTTTTAAGTTTTTGGATAGGAGACTAGGAGACAAAAGGTTCTGGACTGAATGGTAGCAAGCGTTACCCGAGTTCAATCTCCTTTTAATTTCCTCCTAAATCAGGCGATTAAAATATTAGAAATGTTAAAAATATTTAAACATGTTATGCGGCGGCTAATTATTTGTCTGCTTTGCTTCGTTGTGAAACAAAGTTCTTCACGTCACCGTGTGTTTTATCCGAACTGCCCATTGTTTCCATTGCACAGGAAATAGATCACAGGTATTACAATCGACTGTATGAATAAGATGTATGTCAGTTTGCTACTCTCTGCATATTGTATACACCGTGGGACGGTGTTAAGACTCATTCGAATTAAACCAGTCGCGATTGCAAATCATGCTGAAACATCAGTCTACAGTTTTAACCACAAAAGGCAATATGTGATGTTTAAAATGAAACTTTGGTCTCAGATTACGATCTGACTGAGATGCAACGCCTTACGATTTGGTACATGGTACCAACGTTTCACTTTATCCTACTACCTAAATCTTCAGGTTATTCTTTTACCCAGACTGTCTGCATACTCATCACTCTGAGGAAATCTGATCTCCTACTTTGTAGTTCCTGACCTGATAATCTTATTTGTTTATGTTTCATTAATTTTATGAAAATAATTTTTCGGGAAAATGCCACTGAAGAAATGAAAGAGCACGGGGACAACTGTACAGTATCATGAATTTGAGAGGTCAGGAAGACACATTAATTTTTACTCAAAAGTTGAATGGGAGAAAACATTTGAGAGACTTAGGCACACGTGAAAAAATACATTATTATAGGTCTTAAATAAACTGGAAGTAAGAGTGTGGACATACTTGATTTGGCTAGGGACCCGTGGATACAGACCAGTGATGGAACCTAGTGAACATGATAATGAACATTTTAATTCCACGGATGGTGAGAAAATTTTTGACTCCCTAAGTAATTTGCCCAATTTCGAGGAAGATTTTTTATTGTGGATTTAGCTGTTTCGCTGTCTATGTCTAGGTCGCGTGCCGGATAGCAACACTTTGCACATACGGAATGACACGACACGACGCGACACGGCACGGCACATTGTAGCCTTCCTCGAGATTCAGACCGATGTAAATGCATTTCATTCGCATTAAATTATGTCGATAGGTTTATATGCTGACCGTCAGACAGTTGTGTTATATATTGACGATATATCAACTGTAGAGATGATTTATCAACTTTTAATACTGATAATAATTCAACGCTATAATAAGTGTTAAGGAAATGGGTGATCACAAAATATCGCAACTTATGTTGTTTATCACAAAGCCTATTGAACTTGTTGTAGTCGATAACTTCAAAATTGTAATCAAGAGGTGCACAGTCCGAATACATTCTAGTTTGCCAGCTATCTTCTTTTCGGTCTTCCATGGTTCCGATTATCCGTTCCTCACGAATGCTTGGATAGTGCCCTGAAATAGGCTCCGAGTATTCCGTTCTGGTTCCTTACGTACTCATCAACCATGACCGCTTTCCAGTCTTGCTTAACATTGTGTAATCTCAGTGCTGATCTATCTTCGTCAAAAAATTCAAGGAGCTACAGATCTCTTGCAGTACAGCAGGTATTCTTACGTCCTCCAGTAAGCGAGAGTTGAACAGCTAGTTAAAACTTCGTAGAGTTGCTTTCGGTAAATTCCAAAATAATTGTTGGCGTTAAGTTCAGAAAATATTACCTGTCCATCTGCTTTGAGAAATTTAAATTTTATTATATACAGGACAATAATTTTACATGCAGTTTCGCATGGATGAGAAGCTTTGCCTCTCATATTAATGGACTTATATTGATAGTGTGCTGAGGATATGAGAACCGCAGTGATAGGAATTGATAGAAGGTTGAAGAAAAATGTATAGTAAGGATGGTGATACGGACGGGTTATGTAGCACTAATTGGAGTAATAAAACACATACGAAGTGTTGGTCGGAAAATCTGAATGGAAAAAGACATTTTGAAGACCTAGACTTACATGGGGAATCATAGGATGCATCTTAAAGCAGTTGGTTGTGACGAAGTGAACTGCATTCATCTAGCACAGGACAGGGAAAAGCGGCTACCTATTGTGAACACGTTGATGAACCTCCAGGTTCCGAAACGCCGGGAAGCTTCTTGAGACGCTGAACGAATATGAGATGGATTATTCTGCACGGAAATAGTCAACGGCTGCTTTCGTAGAAGAAGCGAAAAGGAGCGATGTGGGCTGTGTATGAGCGAGTGCAGCTCCAATGATTCTGTCGGATTCCCGCGAATGCGTTGATAACGGGAGACTACAGACTCTACTCGGCCAGTGAAAACTATTAACGCGTCTCTCTCGACTTGAGAATAGGGAATGAAGAAATCAAAAGTAAACATGAATGAAAAAGAAGCAAAAATATGAATAAACAAGAGAATAAACGTCACTCATGGAGCAGATTCCTACTGATAATCTGACAGTTGCTCATTAGTAAAAAAAATCCCCGCCTTTTTTAGAACCAGATAGTCATCGCTAATGGATGCTATCATGAGACAGATTATTGCAGTTTGTTTTAAGAACTGCTAGAAATATTAGCAACATATTTACGCCTCGTCTATCCAGTTATCTTCTCCCTTCAGGTTTTTTGTTGAAATTTTGTATGCATACGATGTCCCTCCGGAATTTTGATAGTTCTCTCCCCACGATTTCATATAGAATTAAGCACGACAGTGGAAAGCTATACTAAATATTGTACAACGATTTTTTAATACTTTGACTGTGGTTTTACATTACTGAAGCAAAATCATTAATATTATCAAGCAGAGGGATAAACTTATGACTTTTGAATTCACTGTCAAAATGTTGAATTTACTGTTTACTCTTCTTAACAGTAATTAATGCAATTTTTCTGCAGGCCGCAGGCTTATTTCAGCATTAGCTTTTGCAGTCTCATACAATGCGAGACGCTAAGTACACATCTCATACTGCCGTTGAAACTTCTCTTCATCCTTGCGTTTCAACTACACTCCATGCTATCGCGACAGAGAAGTTGCCGTATCCTTAGGGGTAAACTTTGCTGTATGGCTGACTGTGATGTCCATGGCGATTTAATCCGAGTTCAGCACAAAGCATAGGCACCGTGTGGCTAATTACTTTCCACACTGCAACCTGACCGTAATTTCGGGGATCTGCAATTGCACCATCCAGAGACCAAATGAAGGCGATTCCGAGAATTGTGGAATTTCATACAAACCATCTTCCACACTAAGCGAAAAATGATACATTTTGTTTACAATAGAACTCGATTTTAAAAGATACGAAGGGACTGGACGTGTAATAATTATGTAAATTCGCGTTTATACTCAGCATTTAAATTTAATGTTATTACTAGTACGAAAACAAAAGGATGGGAATAAAGCAATTTTACAGAACATAGGAAATGAATACAAGATTTAGAAAGGAAATCTTTCAGAGTGAGGCCACTTGAGACTGAGAACATAATCAAATGAAGGAAAGTTCCAGATTCGAACATTTACCGGAGGTCATCTATCCTGATCGAGGTTTACGTGTTATTCCTCATCCCCTCCAGACAAATGCCAGGACAATGCATCAGATTAGCGCAAGACAGCTTTCTTCTAAATCTTTTTAACTTAATTAGTCGCTAAACAGTTTACCGTGTTACGCTATGTATACTCAGATATTGGTATCACTGTCGTAATTGTCTAATAATATTGAGAGTAATGTGAATTTGTGCAGAAGAGAACCCAGAAGATAATTTTCTGCGGTAAGGATAAATTGTTTCCTTAATAACACATATAAAGTAGCCATCTTCATGGAGGAGAGTCCTTACCCACTTACTCAATAAATCCTCCGGTTTTTGTGGAATCCGAAAAGTCATTGCCACATTCATATGAGCCCACAATATGGAATAAGATCGATTTAATTCGAGTCGTTAATGAATCTGCAATCTCTCCCTGGCGCACACTCCACCTGATCTTGAAGGTGATTTCAACATCGTGATGTTGCAAGACCGCGTATCACCGTGTACTTCAGATAACTGAAACGTGGACTTTGCTCAGGTTCCCATAAATCGATATGTACTGCTACGTCACGCACTCTGTTAAGCACAGAGATTTGAGACGTGCGTGGAGATTAATCCGCTTCAAACCTGACTTTGAGCACAGTTGCATGAGTTCTTCTCCGCAGGCTCTATTGTGAGAATCCCATATGCATATAACACATTTCTTCAAATTTTTTCCATTGGTAGGCAACCTTAATCGGTCCCATATGCTAAATCTTATTTAACTGCTGTTTCGTATTATGACAGTCATTTACTGCACAAAAGGGGCATACGATAGCTTAGTTGGTTGAGGCACTATGCTACAAGCCGGAAGGTCGCGGGTTCGAGTCTTGATGAGGTGAATTTTTTATTTCAATTGATCTAATCGTTCCAGCCGCACTATGGCTGTGGGGTCGACTCAGCTTCTAACAGAAATGAGTACCAGGAATCTTCGTGGGCTGTAATGGGCAGCCGGCGCGTAAGACTGACAACCTTACTGTAATCTGTGAGGCGACTGTCTAGAGAAAATGTGGGAGTCTCGACGTCTCACAACGATATGGGCCATCACGGCCTGGTACAGGGATAGATTTACCTTTTATATTGCAGAAAGTTAGTATTATGCATCTCCACAGTCCTAAATAAAATTGTATAAATTATGTGTGATATCATACCTTTTCGCTTTTCTCTATATTTTTCTGGGGAAGGAAAGTTTCGTGAGTGGAGATATGGCTACATCTATGTGATGTACTAAATAAAAATGTCGTAATTTCGGTATAGTTTAAGGACACTCCAGGCGAATTGCAGTTGCTTTCCTTAGGGATATGCTTTTGAGGACAAATGACGGCGCCTGTTATATACTGCTGTATTTTATTCAAATTTTACATATACTTCAATTCGTATTACTATGTTATATGTTCAATCCTTAACTTCCTTTAATTAACTCTGTGTTACTTCTAAACAAGGAGAACATGTATACTAAATCATAAAAATATTGTATAATAGCATTCTCCAGATTATTTGTATCACATTCGGATATTTAGCATTTCGCTTTATACCAAAACACGTGACTACATTTCCCTATAAATTTGTACAGAAGAGAGGACAAAACTGGAGCTTAAATTATTGCCATATTTAACTGTAAATACAACAGCTACTCGCAGATAATAAATGTCTCTTACCTTTTCTGTATTTGAGGCTCCTGTAAACCATTGGCATCTGCAGATGTGGAGTGGACGTGCGGATTTCTCCTGGCTCTTGTACTTCACGCCAAGCTATGAATTTTGTTTCCTTGGAAGACAGGGCGAATGAGCCTTCTTTCCAGAGGGAAGCGGTAGTTTATCTGTGTGTTAAAAGAATGGCTCTATTTGTTTACAGTTATAAAAACGACCATAATTAAGCGAAAACTCTGAACAAATGTAATTTCTTATTGACTTCATTCATTTTCTTCCTTTATAATATTCCTCGAAGAAAATTAAATGGAATCTTTTTATATTCGTGTCTCGTCCCAAAATTAGGAGCAGAATCATAATGTAAAAGTAGCAAGTTTGTTCGGTAAAGACGGTAGCAAATTACGATTACATTCATAAAAAATTTAGAGCAGACTAAATTTGGGAGATCAGTCCGTACAATTTTTTCTTCTCTTCTGCCTCATCTACAGTCGTATTAAATTATATAAACCATAATTCTTCCTGTTTTGTTGTTTAGATGAAATGAAAGTGACTCTCTCCCTCTGAGGGGAAAGCACAGTTTGAGGATGTCAGAGGACAGAGGGAGGGAGAGAGACAGGACACTGAAGAGAATTTGCAGACCCTGCTCTTCGCCGAATGTTATCAGAATGATGAAATGGAGGAGGGTGAGATGAACAGAGCATGTATCATGGGATGGGATGGGATGGGATGGGATGGGATGGGAAATAAACTGTGGCGTATTTTTTCCATTCGAAAGCGGTTGAGCCAAAGAAACAGCCATTGCTAAGTAATATACGTTCACAACAATAGAACAACTGGGTTATGCAACCCGTTTCTAGGTAAAGGCTCGGTATTCACACTTCCGCGTAGCAGTTACGTGACCCAACAGTGAATAGCGACAACGTGACGTGTTTTCAGTAGGTCGGCGTCGAAAGTTTATAGGGGATAATAAAGGTCGTTTGCGGATCAGTGAGTATGAAAGTTTCTAGTTGAGTTCCGAGGTTCCAGAGTGATTGAAAACGAAACAGCAAGAAGACTTCATAGTGATTTGAAGTGCTGGTTTCTGTGTTGAGAACCGTTGGTAGGAGACGACTAGGGGAAACTCAGAATCCTAGTGCGTGTGTAACGGTGAACTGTAAATTGTGTAAATCAGCGATAGCGCTGTAATACTCGTAATTGTAATTAAGAGAACTTGTAACCGAGGTGCTAATGAAACCAATTATCCGATCTAGAACCCATTAGTTTCGTCACGCTTTCACGTGACAATATTCACAAATTTAGTTGGAAACTGAGTGAATTTGTCCGCTTGGGACACGCAGTCACAGATTAGACTATAACATGAATGTTACAAAAGTGTTGTAGGAGGTTACGTACTGGATTCATCTGACTCAAGCTAAGGCTCAATGTTGGGCAGTTATTAACTCAATAATGAACTTAGCGATTAATTGAGAGCTTCAAGCTTTTTAAGGAAAATTCTGCTTCATGGAGTGTATTTTGTGCTTAGATAAGGATATTATTTCTGTGTTGTCTTTTATAGGATTAGCTTTCTAAAACAAACGAAAGAAGCATAGTGAGTGTTGCATTTGTATGCAAATAAAAGGCAGCTTCTGAAAGTATAGATGCCATGTAAACTGGCAGAATTTGTAGGAGCATGAACGACAGAAAAAGTAATCATTTTGAACAAGGCTACGGCACCTGTCCGCTTTAAGAGAGTAAAGGTTGTGAAGATGGAACTAACTTGAGGTTATATTTAATCATCACATATTCTTCGTCCTCCACTTGGGGTCACGTGCCACGACCCGACCCAGCCCCGCCCTGGAGATCGATTGGTCCGTCACAGCTGCAATGCAAACCTCCCGGTACAGATCGCTTCAAAATGTTGTACGTCTAGTAAAGTAACACTCCTATAATATGTTACTTAATTTAAATGCTCTTTATAAATATGGCAATCGCCTCTGTAGTCTAGTGGTCAGAGTTCCTGGCTACAGGTCCAGAGATCCCGGGTTCTATTCCCGGCGCTACCAGATTTTCTGAGAAGTAGTTGGTCTAGAACGGGGTTCATTCAGCCTCGTGAGGATACTTGAGGAGCTATTTCAAGGAAAGAGCGGCTCCGGTCTAGAAAACAGAAATTAACGGCCGTGGGGATTCGTTGCGCTGACCACGCGACACCCTCTATCCTCAAAAAGTTGGCACTAACTTCGCCGTCAAGTGGCGGTCGCTCGGTCTGTATAGTTCGTTTGCGGACTACAGGCCACGGATTATGGTGACATAAGGTTCAGTATATTGAAGGTCATAATTTTGATTTCATTCAGCATACGGTTTTGTTCAATTTTATTACGAAAATATAAAAATAAATGCCTTTGACATTTAAACCGAAAATTTTTATGGTTATCAATATCATTGCGAATTTTGAGCATAAAATATATGACAAAAATTGTATGCATATTAACAAATTTTCGCCTAATAAAATCAAACTTCATCAGAGATACTGAGTAATTTGAAAATTTCTGGAAAATTGTTTGACCATTGCGTTTAAAATATGTAAATCCTGTTACAGTTCGCCGCAATCAGTAGAGCAATGGATCCTCGAAATCGTGTTCAGAAGTATCAGGTTCGCATATATGTCAGAGAGAATTGTCCTTTACCTCAATTCCGTTTTTCAAATGACAGCGTGTTGTCTTAATATTGTTTACTGTTTTCTCCGATCATCTTTAGCTATTCCTTATTCGTAACTCTTCCAAATTACGTTTAACTCCATATGTCATCAGTTGATGTAGCATTATAATTTCGTAGAATACATAAATTTTTCGAATAAGGAAATTATCTCCAAAATCTTCCTTTAATTTTTTCCCCTCTGGACAAGTGATAATTCAGTCACTGGCTGCTTTGTGAGGACGAGAGTAAACAGAGTTCTTCTCTGAAAAATACAATTATCACTGTCATATTTTAGGCTAGTTTCATTTATTAAGGAATAGACGGGCTTATGAAATCAACATGTTGTTTGTCTTTGTGGGTTTGTCTGTCTGTCTCAGATTTCAACGTCTGAACCAACTGACCGCTTTGACAATACTCTGTATGAAGTTTATGCCGTTAGATACCATCCCAACGTTGTATTTTGTAACATTCTATAATTAGTAATAACAATATGGTGGATGCTCAAATTAATTTAGACCCCTAAAATTATATATAACAGATTTTACAGCGGTAATAACGAATATTTTCTGTTTAATTTGAAATTTGATTAAGCAGTAATGTTAGATATATGAAAGAAATATTGTTTTGAACACAACAGTTAGGACATTGGGAAACTTTGAGGTTATATTCAGAAATGTAAAGTATATTTTATTTTGTTTAAATAATACGTTCTTTAGAAAGAACTCATTCGAATTATTTCCTTATTTTCAAGTCCTAATTCAGCATCTACAGGAGCCAGGTACAGAGTCAGCACAATCATTCAAATACAAAGTGAAGAGAACAGTACAGTGATGTAGAACAAATATATGCATTGAGATATCCTGCTGCACATTCAATGAAGGACAACCAAGTGATGTAGGACAAATATACGCATTGAGATATCCTGTTGCACAGTCAATGAAGGACAAGCAAGTGATGTAGGACAAATATACGCATTGAGATATCCTGCTGCACAGTCAATGAATGATAAGCAAGTGCTGTAGGACAAATATACTCATTGAGATATCCTGTTGCACAGTCAATGAAGGAGAAGCAAGTTCTGTAGGACAAATATACTCATTGAGATATCCTGTTGCACAGTCAATGAAGGACAAGCAAGTGATGTAGGACAAATATACGCATTGAGATATCCTGTTGCACAGTCAATGAATGACGAACAAGTGATGTAGGACAAATATACGCATTGAGATATCCTGTTGCACAGTCAATGAAGGAGAAGCAAGTGATGTAGGACAAATATACGCATTCAGATATCCTGCTGCACACTCAATGAAGAACAACCAAGTGATGTAGGACAAATATACGCATTGAGATATTCTGCTGCACAGTCAATGAAGAACAACCAGGTGATGTAGGACAAATATACGCATGTGAGATATCCTGCTGCACAGTCAATGAAGGACAACCATAAGTTTATAATAACATAAAATATAAAAATAATGTATCTGTTTAAGGAATTCACCAAATTGTTGTTAAGAAATGGTTGGTTAACGTATTGAAGTTTTTTTTTCCTATTTCATTTTTCGCTAAGAGGCAGCAAGCAGTACGACATTCATTACGTTATATCTAAGCATAAGATGTTTGAAAGTATCCAGTGTTCCAGGTTCTAACTCTGAGGCCAACATCCTCTAAAAGCGACGGACATATAGTCAGGCCTTTATAAACGCCGACTCACGAATGAAGCGTGAAATTCTATGTTAACCAAAAAATAACTGCAATTGTATTGGTTGTGATTTATAAAGAAGCTCTTATAACATAAGGCACATCGTGGTTGCATTAAGTGCCGGTAAGTAAATCCCAGACAAGAGAAGCCTGTTATAGTTTCGTTCTTATAGGCTGACATAAAGGGGAACGTGAATACAGAGACCTGCTCCGCCAACTTGGGGGTTGGACTCAAGGTTGATGATCTTGCTCTGAGAAGAACAATTCGCCTACTTTGCCTTGATACGACACAAATTTCATAGAAAGCGATGGGCGCAAAAATTCTTCTTTTGTATTTGTTGCTGCGGTAACATTTTTACAGAGCCCTTGCCTGAAATGGTAGGGGGATACTCATATTGGTGGGAGGGATTTGAAAGTACACCATTTAGATTGGCTCAGGTGCCATGACATACATGTAGATTTTCATAAAGATTAGTTCAGGCATTCAAGAGTTAACAGAGAGGATTCATAGACACGGAGTAGTAGGCTAAATATTATGTTGCTAGAACCGAAGGAATGGAAACCGGACGGTCTATAGACGAATCTGGCAGAATCTTCTGAAGAAGATTACTGTTCTGTCAAGGATGATGATGATGATGATGATGACTTTGACGACGACGACGACGACGATAATAATAATAATAACAATAACTCGGCGAATTACGCAGATATGTCCACAAGTAGAGCCTCATGTAAATGTGTCCGCTACTGGTGTCCAGTTCCAACATTATAATGTTCCGACGAGTCTTAATAAATTCTCCCCAGTGTCAGATTTCATGGAATTCCGTTCACCGGTTCTCGAGCTCTCATAGGCGGGCAGACGGTTCTAGAGAAAATAGGTTTATTTTTACAGACTTTTCTTCCACAGCGAAGGCGCTAAAGGCGAAATGCAGAAGTGCATGATCGTTATATGTTTCTTATGATTTTCTGTTATAAAAAATATATGCGATCTTGATGTCTGGGACTTTACTCTGTTCAAATTTCAGATATGAACTTAATAAACCTTTCTGATCACAATCAAGGGACCCTTTCGTGCAGTAATATGAATGAATGACAGAGGCACTAGAATGGCAACGGTAATCCTATGGACGCTTGTACTGCTGAAGGAAATTCTACATGAAATTATCAAACCAGGACTGAAAGACACGATTTCGATATAAAAATGTTGGCGTTATAAGGAAGTGAGCTAAAGGCCAGGTCTTCATCCAAGGCTTTAGTAAAATACTGTATTAAAATAATGAGATTGTTTATTTCTTTTATAAAACATCTTAAAGAAACTCGCCGACCAAGCTGAAGTAACCGGTAATGCTCCTAAATTTTATTCTGGAAGTGTCCAGTTCGAATCTTGGCCGAGACACTATCCTTAGGTCATTCTTAACTTTTCTGGGTTTATCCAGCCAGACGCCGGATAATACCTCAAAATGAACCAGTAACGCTTCCTTCCACATCCATTCCTCATCAATTTATTATCTGCTAAATATTCTGTCATTTAACGTTTATGGCGGAAGCAACTGAGAGCACCGATAAATTGGTAAATTGATTAGGAACACTTACTTCATGTTTTTAACTACGTATAATCTTAAGAAAGTCACTCGGCGTTTCGGAGGAACATGTCACCATCTTTTGGGCTGAAGAGTAAGAAAGCAAGAAACCGCCGTGAAGCAAGAAACAAGCAGGGCTGATTTTCAACGGACTACGCGGCGTTATATCCCAGAAGACAGAATGCTTCATAACTACCGCTGTGAGAACTTCAGCTCCTACATAGCGCTATATCCCAGAAGACAGAACTCTTCATAACCACTGCTGTGAGAACTTCAGTTCCTATGCAGCGCTATATCCCAGAAGACAGAACTATTCATAACCACCGCCGTGAGAACTTCAGCTCCTACACAGTGCTATATCCCAGAAGACAGAACTGTTCATAACCACTGCTGTGAGAACCTCAGCTCCGACACAGCGCTATATCCCAGAAGACAGAACTCTTCATAACCACCGCTGTGAGACCCTCAGATCCTACACAGCGCTATATCCCAGAAGACAGAACTGTTCCTAACCACTAGTGTGAGAACCTCAGCTACTACGCAGCGCTATATCCCAGAAGACGGAACTTTTCATAACCACCGATGTGAGAACCTCAGATCCTACATGGCGCTATATCCCAGAAGACAGAACTCTTCATAACCACCGCTGTGAGAACCTCAGATCCTACATGGCCCTATATCCCAGAAGACAGAACTCTTCATAACCACTGCTGTGAGAACCTCAGCTACTACGCAGCGCTATATTCCAGAAGACGGAACTCTTCATAACTACCGCTGTGAGAACCTCAGATCCTACGAGTACTTCAGAAATTGAAATACCAACGTGGGAATTTTGAATTTGAGTTGCTGATGCCATGGGGAATTAATAATAATAATATTTCTTTATTTATTTATATATTGAACCCAACGGCCAGGGACCAGTTGCAGAGTCAGCACGAATATAAACAACAGCAATATGAGAGTACAGGACAAAACAAACAAGAAAACAGAAACAAAGGAAAATGCGTCAGATTGGGATTTTAACAATCAAACAAGAGTACCTGAAAATATCCGAGAGTTTGCAGTTGAAACACGTCTAGCTGAACGGCTGTGGCTAGAAGAACAAGTGAACATGTTGAAGTTATGAATGTTCCGAGTAGAAACCCATAGGCTGACTATTTCGAGGACAGAGTGGGCAACATTTAGAGCCACTAAAATCATTTATTAAGAACAAAGTATCTGTAGTGATAATAATAAAAAAGTAAACAACAAATTAGTGACTACGCCGCATTTTATCAGTTCTGCTCAACTAAAAGGTGTAAATGGCGTTACATGCAGTCATATGAAGTATAGATGGATTCCTTTAAATATAAAACTGTAGGAAATGTGTGATTGCCCCTGTGCTTAATTCAACACTACGCCATGAAAACTTATAAGGCAATAAAGTTTTTAGCTCCACGTATTGTAACCGATTTGCTCAAAGCATTACCAGGCAACGGCTCGATATACACCCCGCGATACGTGCACGCAATAATAGGACGAACGTTATAGCTCGTTTCTAGGCAGCAGTCAGCAAGTCAGTGGACTGGCGAGATATCAATCACGTGTCTTGTGCTTCTGTGTGGTCCGTGCGGAGCCTATATAAAGAAAATCTTCTGTGTAGCTTAGATGAGTATGCAGTGCAGTTGAGAGTACCAGGACGGGAATGGAACATGTCCTTAGTGAATTCTGAAGGTTAGTTGAGTACAGATTAGGACAGGAATGCAGAGTGATTGAAGACGAAATAACAAGAAGACTTCACTGTCATTTCAAGTGCTAGTTTCTGTGTTGAGGTACGTTTCTAGAAGATGACTAGTGAAGACGGAGAATCCTAGTGCTTGTGCAAAGGTGGACTGAAAATGTGTAGAATAGCAATAGCTTTATAATTTAGTGTGATTAAGAGAACTCGTAACCGAAATGCCAGTAAATCCAATCATTGGATCTAGATCCCGTTATTTTCGTTACGCGTACCCCCAAACATGTGACGCTAGATAGAGGGAAGACGTCTTCTTCACTCCTCGGCTGATCCAACCCCAGAGAAATTGCCCCTGTTACCCAGGGTAAGAAGCCTGATAGTTCCTAAAACCGGTCTGAACTCAGTGACGAAGATAAAAGTCTATAGAAACCGTACTTTGCTGACTGATCAACCCCGGCTCCTTGAACTAATTGCAGAATTTGTTGTATTTTAATTGCTATGTTAGCAATGTCATGTTCAGTAAAAGAACAAAGTGTGAAGTATGTTTTATTTATTGTTTGCTGCTGTAGCTGTTAACAGACCTTATAATTAGTGACAAACAAGGAGCTAGTTTACTTTTCACGGCCATATGCAAGCAAAGAAGAACATGAAAAACAATGTAATTACAAGGGGTCAGGAATGTAGGTCACAGGCTTACAATGTACTCTTCTTCAGACTTCTCGTGTTTATCCTCATATCTGATAAGTTGCTATGGAAATTACTTACTCTGCTTTTTTAAGTTTGCGTGATCGTATTTTGAGCAGGATTTTCAACACATGGTGCGTAGACCGCAAATTTAGTTTTCATTGTGAAAGAAACAATTAATGTGGAAACATTTACAGTACGATTTTAAACACCAACTAAAGTACTAACAGAAAATCTAATTACCCAATATCGACGTATGTATTGCGGCACTTATAGCATGGATATCGAAGAACAAGAAATGTTAATGTCAGGAAAAGAGTCTGCATACTAATGAGAACAATAAATTAGCATTCAGAACATGTCTAAAGAAACGGAATTTGCTATTTCATGAACAGACCTTAATTATTGTGACATATAGAAATTTATTCCACTATTGACCTTATCAGCATATTCTAAACATGACAGGAACCTGATATGTGACTTCGACTTTAGGACAAGAAAAATAGAAACCTGTTTGTCTAAGATAAAAAGTAACATATTTCTTCAAAACTCCGTGGCCTATAGTCCCCAAGTGAATTATACCGGCCGAACGACCGCCGCTTGTCGGCGATGTTAGTGCCAATTTGGCCGCGCCATAGCTCGAGCGGTAAGTCGCTGGTTTCCCACCGCGGCGGCCCGGGTTCGATCCCGGGTCTGGTCAATTGGGATTTGTGGTGGACAAAGTGGCGCTGGGGGGGGGCGGGTTTTCTCCGGGTACTTCGGTTTCCCTTGCCAATCTTCATTCCACCAAATTTTCCATCATCATAATCAACCGGGGCAGGTACAATAGGCCAAACAGTGGCCTCAGTGCTAAGTGGACCCAGCTGGACTCCACCCCCCACTAAGCGAATTACTGCCAACTTTTGAGGATAGAGGGTGTCGCGTGGTCAGCGCAACGGATCCCCACGGCCGTTACTCTCGGTTTTTTAGACCGAATATATACCTTCAAGAATTCAAAATACAAACGTTTGAAATTTTAAATGTACAGTTAAAACCACAGCTTAATGAAGACTTAATAAGCGTTGCAGGCTTGTAAGGAGTATAGCACTCACGCCAACTGGAAAATGAGCAAGAAGTTCCAGTCAGCGATGCTCAGAAATTAATGCCTGCTGAAATATGGCCGAGTAAATATGTGGTGATTAAAACTTAGGACTATTTGGCTCACCTAACAGACTAACAGATGTAGGCTACCATCGTTTTTAGTCAACGATCTACCAGTACTCTTGGAACGCGTGCCTCTTCATTAACGACTACACATGTGTTTCATGAGTGATGGGTCACCACCTCATTTTATCCACATTGTCAGGCAGCACCTGAACCAGACTTCCGGTAACACTGTGGAGTCAAATGTCCTGCACGTTCTCCTGACTTCAATCCTCCGGGTTATATGGCTGTGGGCTGTGTCAATGCCTATCAATGACCTAGAGATATTATAGCAACGAGTAGAGAATTCCTATGATTCGAGTGAAACCAGGGATTTTCGACAGAGTGCGCACCTCTGAGCCACGAAGAGCTGAACCTTATGTTGAAATGCAACGTCTGCTGTAGGAAATACAAGAACATCGCCCATGTCTCAGCAGGCACTGGTTACTAGACATATTGTGAACCGTAGGCCCATTTCTAGGCAACGCCCGAAATACACGCACACAACAATAGAAAAGGTATTGCAAGGAATGTTTTCTGTGGAATACCCATTGTGGAGAGCTGTTACTAAGTAGACCGAGAAGAATTAATGTTGAGCGATTTTTATTGTGGAAATCAGCAATAGTGTAATAATTATTTGTAGTCACGGCCTCTAACTAGTCAATAAATCTATTCACCACTCGAAATCCCGTCTATAGTTTCTAATACAAGTGAAAATATGTTGACTGGGACTTTTTGTTTGTACTCATTTAAGTGAGTATATCCTTACATCAAATCGCCCCGTTTTCAACACTCTGTATATGTACACTTAACAGGAGCGTGTTTCAAAGGAACTGTAAATGACATCCTCGTTCTTTACGTATAAGCAAACAAAATATAGCTATTTAGATACAGGGAAGTGATGCGCTGTAGCTCTGGACTTGCTTTGTTTCGGATGAACTGAATAGTTGAGGCTTCTCTTAAATTTCTTCGTTAATTTTACATGGAAATATTCACTACTAATTGATAGTTATTCATATTGTTGAAGAGAAGTCAAAACTACACTTGTAATGTTTGAATAAACAATCGATATTAAGAATTCGCTGCTTGATCTTACTACAGACAAGACAGTAAATCTGTAATTTGTTCAATATATATTTCAGTTTCGTAATTTAACATAGGATTTCATTAGAATAATAGAAAAAATCTGATTTCAATGGGGTCTATGTTCTATTCAGATTTTCTTTTGCTTCTTCCTTTCTCATATTGTGATTTTTGCTCAAATAATTGAGGCGTTTGTTTTCTCTAACATCTACCTCTTGCGATCTAGAATAAGAGACTTAGGCAGCACTATTTATTATATTGTGGCGTACCGCTATGGAGGCCGGACTGTAGAACGTCCATTGCTGGTCAACGGCTAGCAATTTCTAGGCAATGAAACATAAACAGACCGTTGTCTAGGGAAGTGCTTAAGTAACAGAGACCGAATTATTGAGTTCTTACAGCAACGAATGCGCAACAGTAGGGCATCCATTGCTAGGCAATGCATGTGTTGACATACCTGACAACAATACGTGATATCCGTTGCTGAACAGCAATATGTTTTCTATGGGTGGTCCGTGCCAAGCCTATGTATGGAACACTGAACACTGTTCGGGAAGGTTCAACGAGCGGTAAGGGAAGAATCAAGAACGAAGGCTCCACAGGGAATAGCGGTGAAAGACAATAGCCACTGAAGAGGGAACGTAAAAGGCTTGATTATATCATGTAGTGTAAACAAATAATTGTCCAATTAACATTCGTCTAATCCGAAACTCATCGTTTCTTGTCGCGGTACCTAGGAAACACGTGACAATATTTCAATTTGTATTTCTATGCGTGTAGACTTATGAATTGAGATTGTAAGTAGCTTCTTTCAATTTCTGTCAAGAATAAGACACTTCGATAATCTTCACATTTGTGCCTTGCAAATGGAGGCAACAGATATTTCCGAAATGCTGATAACGGTTTGTTAGTTCATACAGATATTAATTTTCATAGTTGCAGCTGTGAGGAAATTAATTCTCTTAATTTAGGAATTGTATGCAGTCTCGATAAATGTGACACTTACGGATGAATTGTATTGGACACTAAATGTCTGTTTCACTTTTCACTGCAACTTTTGCTCCAAATTTTTTCTCTGATAAATATTAGAAAATTCCGCTCGCAAAGCAGTCAGAGATGCTTTTCGATTTTCATATTAAATTTACTCAATTATTTAAGAATTTAATCAAAATTGCATGTGTTGTTAAATTTTAATAAATTTTCTAGCTACTAGATTTCATTAAATTTGATTCAATGATCCTGAGTTGTTGCATCCGGTTGAACAACCTTAGAGGCATGATGAAATTATACAGAGTGGGGCGCAGAAACTTCCTTTTTTGAAGGCGAATAAAAGACAAATTATTGCAGATATACAAAATTTATGTTCAGCTAATGAAAGAACATACTTTAAAGTTTTAAATCTTGTAGTTTTAAGCAAAATATCTTGAAGGTGATGGTCACCATTCTCTACGCACTGATGCAACCGTTTTCTGAAGTTCCCTCTGCACGTTCCAACATGTGCACCGGAATTTGGGTTACCTCCTGCCGTATAACATTCTTCAGCTGAAGCAGGTTTGTGGGGCGATGTTTAAAAACCTCTGCATTGAGGTATACCTATAAAAGTCACAGGGCGTTAGATCAGGTGAGTGCGCTGCCCACGGGATGTCACCTCGAAGCGAGATGAGCCGTCCGGGGAACTTTGCCCTCAAAACTGTCATCGAAGCTCGGGCTATGTGGGCCGTGGCACCATCCTGTTGGAACCAGACATTTCCTAGATGCATTTCTTCAAGAGCTGGTNCAAGGGGTAAAGTTTCCAATAACGTTTCGCACGCCGTTATTCGGTTCTGGAAATCACGTGGTGACAATTCTTGCACAACAACCATCTTGTAGGAATGGAAATGAAGATGTTCGTGAAGAATTTGGCACATTGAACGATTGGATATGTCTAGGGTGACTGCATGTTTGCGAGCGGAGCGTCTTGGAGATCTCAAAATCGACTGTCGAACTGCCTCCACATTTTCTGGCGTTGTAACGGTCCATTGTCATCCTGATGATTTTTTCACCACACTCCCGGTTGTCCTAAAGTTCTCTACCCACAAAACAATTGATTTCCAGTTGGGAACTGGACCTCTGGGCTTAATTCCGAATTGAGTACGGAACACACGCTGCACCGCCACTTAGGAATGGTTATCCGAAAAATAGGCTTCGACAGCAAACGCACGATGCTCACTCGTTCACCTCATGTTTCCTACTGAGGAATATTAGACAGAAACTTTCGCGACTGCTGCGTTCGCCGAGCCTATCCCCACTTTTCTGCGACCTCCCCTCCCTTCACAATGCGTCTTCACAAAAAGGAAGTTACTGCGCCCCACCCTGTAGTTGCATTTTTAGCCTGGGTTCCTTATTTAAAAAAATAAAAGGTGTTTTGTGAGATAATCTTGATGTCTCTGTGTCGGTGTATCCCACCTTGTCATTACTGGGGAACGGCTCGTCAAACACCTTCCCGCGGCACCGAATACACACGCAACAGCAGAATTCTGACGTGTTTTCTTTTTGCAGTCCTTTTCGTATCTAGTGGAGAATATAGGAAAGTAGACAGTTAGTTCGTCAGAATTTCTTGTTTAAATAAATTGGTTAACATTTCGTCAGAAACAGATGCACGTAATAGAGGTAACATAAATTTTTATACACTTTTGCAGCCTTTAAGAATTTTATAGGGACATACGGTAGCGTAGTTGGTTGAGGCACTACGCTACAATCCGGAATGTGATAGATTCAATTCCCGATGATGTTATTTCATTTTTCAATTCACCTAATATTTCCAGCCGCACTAAAGCCCTGTGGTCGACTCAGTCTCTAACAGAAATGAGTACAGTGAATTTTTCTGGGAGTACAGGGCGGCCGGCTCGTAAGGCCGACAATCTCACTGCCATCTGTGAGCCGATTGTCTAGAAATAGTGGGGGCCTCTGTCTTACAACCATATGGGTCTCCACGACCTCTTACAGGGGTAGTTTTTAAGAATTTAATAATGTAAGAAAATATTTACTGGTTTAATCAACGCATTATAGAAATAACCTGGTGTACCGGCTGTTTGACATGTGCTCTTTATAATATTCTGTGGTGTAGGCATGGCATATTCCGTGACTTAACGTTGTCGTGATTGTGCACACTTCCGGACTCGAATTCAATAGTAAAATAAATTATCAATGTAACAGCTAATACATTAACCTCATTCAGCCTTTGTACCGTTAATTCCAAATTTAGCAGTAAATCGGGCGATAATTGCTATCATTCAGTCAAAATCGTTTCTCTTTCCATTTGCTATAAGAAACGGAGATCTAACAATAATTCCACCTGCTTTTTGTGTGTTTGTAAACTTTGACCCTCACGTTAAGGGAAGGTCATAGAGTGAGGCTTCTTGAGGACCGGATGCTGACGCAATAATGGAAGTAACTGAAGGATAGAAAATTTGCATAGCTCGGTGCTTTGTAACATGTACCCCTCGCGAGGTATTATTACGATGGGCAAATCGAACAGGAGGCAATGGACGGAGCATGTTGTGTGCATAAGGAATGTGAGAAATGCACACATGTTTGTGGTCTAGAAATATGAGGGGACATTCTTCTTGGAAGATTCAGGGGCAGATGAATGAGAGAATAATTAAATTGTATCTTAAATTAAAAAGGAGTGATTTTGAATGGATTTATTTGACCAATGGTAGGGGCCATTAGTCGATTCTTACCAAAAACGAAACTTCGGCTTTTACAAAAGGCTTCGAATTTCTTGACTAGGTGAATGGTTTTGAGCTTCTCAATGTTTACTCTACTTCACTGAGTTACATACATCCTAATTCACTTACTCTGCTAAGCATATTACTTTCCTTTTTTACTGCGATTCCAGTGGCTTTGCGAGATTTGTGGACCAGAAGAGTAACCAAATTATGAAATTGCATAAGTATATTTAATCGCCAGAAAAGTATAGAATGTTTTTAATCGGGCTTTATACGTATTTATTTGGATTGATAAGAGTATAATTGATTTAAAAATAATATATTGGGTGGGGTGAATTCAACTGGTTCAGGATAAGAATAAATTGAAAAACGGTCAGTGAACATGCATCAACATTAATCACAAGGGATGTACACCGTTTATTATTCTGAAGATAATTTATTCATCTATAGGTCTTTATGCTCAAGATGATACTAGCAACAGATTTTGCGAATATGTTAAAGAATCAGCGGGTTCTGTAGAATCCAGAGAACTTTCTTTTACCAAGTTAACAACTGCTAGTCCCCATGACAGATTGTGTCCACTGGAATTGGTTTAGTTATCTTCCTATGCGGGACATATAAAATAAAAGCGAGTTTGAATGTTGCGCTTGAGGTTCTCAAAACCGTTGTTATAAAGAGTTTATCTCCTAGGATATAACACCGTCTAGTCCGCTGAAAGTCAACACGCTATCTCCATCTTCAGGGCCGGAGAAAATCCAAGCAAAAAACCAGCAGAAGTAGCCGACAAGCAGAACACAAACGCGCTCCATCAAACCTCAAGTCTTCTGCGTTCTATTACCGCTTTATTAACTATCGTTGTTCCGTTACCTAGTACTTACTTTGGTGTTGGAAGTTACAACCACACGCATCAGTGTTTCCTGTGAGGTTAGAATAAGGTATTTAAAGCTGGCAAAAAAACATTCAAGAACCATTCCACACTACAGAACCTCTATAGTTACAACCCCGTGGTCAGAGATCCTCGGAAGATGGGTGATCCCCGAGAAAACCGGGATAATTCCTGAGGTTCACATCTTCAAAAATATTTAATATATATAACTCAAGAAGGATAAATATACTCGAACACGAAAATACAACGCGACGAAACATGTATTCATTATGCTAGGGCCTTTCGAAAAGCCCCGTGGATTTCCACCCACCACACCCAACTCTTGCCTATGTTCCCCTCCAGTCGTTTAGTCATTCGGTTCCCAGGCGTATTGGTAGTGATTAACCTTCATTGACATGCCGTCTACTTTTGTTGGTTTCTTGCTTGGTTTGGGCCTGAATATGGAGGCGACATGTTCATCCGAAACGCTGGTTGACTTTCGTCGGGATACAAGGCATTATAACCCGGAAGACAAATGTTCGAGTTTGAATTTCTTCCACCACATCTTCAAGGACATTGCAGGAGAGTGAGTTGGTTTTTTAACTCTGAGTATTCCCAGTTAAGTAGCAACAGTAATACTAATAACTTCATAATTTGTACGCTTCTCCAAACACAATTAAATGATCAGGACAAGGAGGATGAGATAGCAAGGCATGTAGCACGAATGGGGGAGAGGAGAAATGCATATAAGATATTGATGGGAAAGCCGGAAGGAAGGAGACCAATGGTGGTCAATATTAAAATGGTTCTCAGAGAGATAAGTTTGGATAGGGTGGATTGGATTGATCTGGCTCAGGATAGGGACCGCTGGAGGGTTCTTGCGAACACGGTAATGAACATTCGGGTTTCATAAATGCTGGGAAGTTCTTGAGTAGCTGCGCAATTGGCAGCTTCTCAAGAAGGGCTCAGTTCTACAAGTAAGTGATAATATTAACAGTTCTAATGCTTGAAACTGAGCGTCGCTGCCCGTTGGGTAGCAACCCAATTTCGTGTTCAGTAAGTCCAGATTTCGAATCTTGTCAGGATACCGGTTGTTTAACTGTGATTTTTTGTGGAATTCCTAAGTCCCTTCAGGCAAGTAGCTCAAATTAGGCCATAATCACTTCCTCTCACATTCTTTCAAATTCTCTATTCACTAATTATTCTACTAGTGGACGTTATACCGCATGAGCCATATTTCTGATTATGGTCTTCTGAAATCTGACGCTGTATAGTTTGGTAGAAAATTATCAACGTTTCGGAGGAATTCGATATTTTCACCTACAAGGTTAAAGAACCAATGAGACTTATTCTACCCTGATGTAAATTTTCTCTCAAAAGGTATTGTCTCTCTACGAAATTACATTTATTCGCATGCTGTAAGACCGTAATCTTAATATTTACCGCCGTGATAACCTCATATGTCATATTCTAATAGGACTTTTTAATTCGTAAATTTCTAAATTGTTAGGAATAGAAGTCGGTTTGACGGCGAATAGAATTGTCTGGTTTCTAACACGTAGGCATATACTCAAGAACGCATGTGAGACGGCAAGTTTCTCCTTCGTTGCAAAGCACACATTCTTCCAAGAACTGACTGGACCAATTTTTCGTACTTTGCCAAAGAAAAGTTGCAAATACACATATTAGCTTCGCCATATCTGTCTACATGTCTGTTTTTCTCCACATGTAACAGCTCGAGAAGTGTTGAAATATTTTTCGCTCAATTTGATACTAGGAAATTTATATAAATTTTGTCGGCACATAGCAATATTAGTTACATGAAGACCTACACATGTTTCTATGCTTGTTGGGAAATAACTCCCAGAGTACATTCTAGAATGAAAAAAGTTCCAAACAAAAATTGCAAAAAGAAAATATAAAGTGCCACACACATTTTACATGCAAAATACTGTCTCCATAAGTCTCGTGGCCTTTGGGATATACGAATGGAACATACTTGTATATGCTAGAATCTTTGGCTGTGTGCCTATTTTCTGACTTGTTCCAGTTTAATGGTGAATCAGTTAGCATACTCGCATTATGCATCAATTCTGTTTGGGTATTCAACAGCAAGTTTACTTTTAAGGAACCATGATTTCAGGTAATTATGTTCACTTGGTAGCTTACGCATTTTCGTTTTCTTTTCGGGAATAATACTTGGAAATAGTAGTTTTACAATTCTCTAATTATGCCTTCATATAATAAACCGTACATCTGACGGTGCTTTGAATCATAACTGTAAAATTGTCGGCTTAATTCCTACCTTATTTCACCGTTTGATCATTTTCGTCATACGTACGTAACGAAAGCGTTGAAGGCTCAAGTCAACGTATGATATACTCATGGCTGTAACTCTACGTTAACCCTCATTAGTGTGAAATAATATTACGTCATTTCAAATCTAAGGTCTTGCCATAGCTCAGAAAACGGAGAACCAGGTTCAGTTCGGGTGCTGAACATGTAGTGGTGAACAAATTGGCATTAGAGATGACTTATCTCCGAACACTTCCGTTTTTCTTTACTAATTATAATTCCACCAATGATTTATGCTCATCTATCATCAGCGGAAATTAGTTCTATTTCCGTCTTTACGTGGAAAGGATATAAAGAAGGTCACAAAATCGATAAGAAATTTATACTTAATTATAAGTCCTCTACGTCTAAGTTCAGTACGTGTCATCTCTCCTGGTAGAGACGCTCTCATGTCCTGGACCCCATTCAGACAATCGCTAAGAATCTTGGTTTCAGTCTCGCAGGTTGCCAGTGCCTTGCATCGAAATTCAGTATGGTCCATGTCTCAGAGTCCCTTCAACTTTTGATATGAACCTCACCTTAAAGTAATACTCTTACACACGTGTTGTGTCCTCACAAAAGCATTAATACTCTAAATGGTGTTTAGTGAGCTACATAAATTTTATAATAAGTAGGGCGGTTGAAATTGTTGGGGCATCTTTTTAGAATGCAGGAACAGAACCCTTGCAAGAAGTTAACTTTACGTAAACCAGAGGGTACTGAACTAGTAGGCCGGCCTGCCATCAGGTGGCTAGATTCTGTTGGAGAAGATCTGGAGAACATGGACTTTAGAAATTGAAGACGAAAGTAGCAGGTTCAGGACTAATCGAGAGCAATAGTAAAACATGCCAATGTCCATCATGGACTGTAGCGCCCGCACAAGAAGAAGAAATTGTTTTTGAATGTAAACAAATATGCTAAAAGACAATTCTGGGGCAAGACGAACTTGGTAACAGTCCTTGAAAACGGGCTTCAGTCTTCGGCTCGTCCTCTGCAGTGAGGTTTGAAGGTTGATGATGATTGTGATTATGACGAAGGTAAATGTAACGTTATTGCTATACTTAGTTATGTAATTAAGTATCATGCAATGAAGGCATTAAGAAGTGAAAGTATAACTCCACCATTCTTAGCCTCGGCACTAGAACGAGGTGAGTTAATCAGCTTCACTCCTCTGCCGCATTACCTTCGAAGACAAACTTCCCGTTGACCTTTGAATATGAGGCCTATTTGAACTTTATAGAGAAAATTCTCATGCGTCTGTCGGGACTCGAAACCCTGTCGTCCAGCCAGGATGTTCTACGTGTAATGAGATTAGGAGACTATTAGTTGTACTGCACGCCTGAAGCGTGAGTCGGGGCAGTGCAGTCAGCATAGCGACTAGCTACTAGCTGGACGACCGAAGGGTTTGAGTTAGAGTCCCGGTGGGGTTAAGAATTTTCACTTCTCCATGTCGTCCAGACAGGCTCTGGGGTCCACCCAACCTCCTATCCAATGGGTACCCGGCGCACTTTCCCCATGGGTAAATCGGCCGGTGCGTGAAGCTGATCACCACCTCCAACTAGTGCTGAGGTCAAGAGAATGTAGATCTACACATCCACTCCCCTATGCGCCTTCATGGCTTAGTGCTTACTTAGTTAAGTACAGGGACAATTTTGCCTTTTACCTTTACTTTTATAGGACTGAAATGTGATACTGGCGGGGTGTCAGTCCTCAGAGAGCCCACTGCTATTTTACCTGTCCTTCAGTCGTGAAAGTTGGCAAGTCTTTCCAATAAATAAGCCTCGTATTTCCTTTCTCATGTAAGACACGTTCCGTTTCCTTGTTTCTCTTCCCGTGACTATCTAAGTAGCTTTTCCTTATATGACATTCCCTGGTTGCCCCTTAGTCACTATTGTCATAGAACGTCGTTAAAAAGCACATCTTTCGTTCCCATTCTGAGTCTCTCTGGTAAGATCCATTGTACTAATGTATTTCCATGATGACAGTGGTGATGACGATAATTCTGATGACGAATGTACCTGAAATTTAGTGTCGAAGCTCCACTCAATAAAATACTACTACAATTGCTTTTTCTACTGCTACTACTATTAGCAGTGATGCTGCTGCTACTGTTACTTCCACCTACATTGTATGATGGGGTACCCAAAAGAAACCGAACTAATTCTTTTGTGGGAAGAGCTTTTGTAGTACCGCGTTTTGCCGCTATGANCCACGACTGCTGACTGCTGAACAAAAACAAGGTCGCGTGGAAGCATGCTGTGCTTTGAAAGAAGAGTCACGAAATGATCAAAACCTTTTTTCAGCGTTTTGCTGATGTTGCTGAGGCGAAGGGAAAAAACGACGGAGGCGCTGTCAAGCATCTCAAAAGATGAATTTAGACAATGTTTTGAAAAATGGAATAAAAGACTAGATAAGTGTATTAGTTTAGTGTAAGTGGAGAGTACTTTGAAGAGGATTGAAGGTTTGTGCTTAAAATTTGAATAAATAAGTTTAAAAAAAGTTCGGTTTCTTTTGGGTACCCCTTCGTATTAGGTGGACGTATTCATATTATGTTGTTACTTTCTGATTATTGGCCAACACAGTTAAAGCCTCATGTAATCAGTGTCTGTATATAATTCTGATCCAGACTCCCCTTCTGTCGAATTCGAGGCCCGGCTGGTCCATTCTGAGTAGTAATGTTCTTCAATTTTACAAGTACAACCCCACTACTAGTTACTCCCGCATAACAATTAATATTAATTATATCTCACAGTTAATGCAGCATCGATAAATAACTTGTGATATCGTTCCACACAAACACAATACTGATATCACAATTGGCCTATTTAAGCAAAATTATGATTTTATTAATCAAAATTGTAGCTTTTATCTTCAGTTCTATATGGATGAGAAACATTTGGAAAAGTCAATGAAAGAAAGGTTCAGCACACTATATGACAAAATGAACCGTGGATTGTAACGGTCGGTTTATTTAGCCGAAAATCTCTGAAATTCAATATTTTCTACGATTTTTGTCGATAAGGTAAATTCTGTAATAATTCATTAAATTGACCTAAATGACTAACCGTCACATTCGACAAATTTCTAAAATTATTATCGCCGAAGAAACGGAGTGTGAGTTGATGGAATTTCTCTTGTTCAGGAATAGGTCCACTGTTGCACTGTTATAATGGAGGCAGTGACCCTTGAGATTTCATAAAAAGCGGGCAGTTTCTTGACCAGCTAAGCGACTATTAGAAGATCTTCTCGAAATTAGATAAAATTGTAAAATGCTATGTAGTCATATGCGGGAAAGCAGAGGAGGAAATGGAATCGTAGATCAGATCATGCAGACTAAGACCTAATCCTTATAATGAAGGAAGAAAATGGCTGTAGTCCTGAAGGCGTTACGAGATGCTGCCCCGGCAGTTGAAGTTAGTGATGGTTATAGTCTCCTAATGGGCTATGGCGAAGCAAAGCAACTAAACTACAGCAAATTAAGCAGAGAGAAGAATACGTAAATGTTGCATTTGAGAGGAAATAATCAAGATATTTGTAGCCTGTTTCATTTACTTAGGGAGTTAAACACTTGATAATCCTGGTTGTCTGTACTTTCTTTCTATCTTTATATCTATTCCTTCATGTTCCGTATTCATATCAAAGCCTACAAAAATTAGTGTATTTAATTTAATTAATCGTTGCGACATGTAAGACTATTTTCCGCCATTGTAACGTTTTTAAACCAGAAATTAATTTACATGATATCTAAATGTGCGTTTCCTGCTTCACAGGAAACAGCTGTCTCTTCATTCAGCAGGCCAGTTTGTTAGTTATGCTGTTTGAGGGAATAGTTGCTTATTTTTAAGAGTTATGTGTAATTTACAAACAAATGCACTGTGGGAAAAATTCGGAGTTCTTAATTCCAAATTAAATGATACAGTTTCCCTTATCTTTAAGAGTTTAACTGCTCCAAATCATTCCTCAGGTTTCTATCTGCGGCCTGAAGAAGAAGCGAAATTCCTCATATTCTTATTCTGGGGTTGGTGAATATACGGGTGTTTTGTGTTGTTACTTAAACCTAAACAGCGTCCAAACATTCCCGCAGTATGTGTCCACTTCATTTCTTCCTGAAAATTTACTTACGATTGATGTTTTGTCTTAGACAATGAAAACTTTTTAACAATAAAATATAAAACAATCTCAACTGAATTGACAGAATTTTTGTAAGCTTATTTTCTTTAAGAATTATCAAGAACCGTAAAGCTATAGACCATGCAGAACGCGTACTTTAATTTCAGCACAATAAATTAACTTATTTGTAAAATGCAGAAAATTTGACCTAAGAGGGAGAAAAAAAGGAAGGATGGAGAAAATTGAGTAATAAGAATATTCATGGGATGGGATGGGCAAGTTGTACTCGTGGAGAGAATAGATATCAAGAAATGCACACAAAATTTTAGTAAGAAAATTTGTCTAGAAGAATCAAGCTGGAAGAATTAGGACCAGTGGCAGGTTTCTTTTTGACACGGCAATGAACCGGGGGGCTCCATAAAATGCGGGGAACTTAATTAACTGAAAACTATCAGTCTCTCAAGGAGGGCTCTGCTCCATGGGGTTAGTTACTTAGTTGTGTTAGAGAAATGTCCAATAAATGCACTTGGTTAGTAATAAATTCATACTTTTGTTACAGGTTTAAGTCATTTATTTTAATAGTGGGTTAATTATTAAGACAGTATTCATATAAATAATATACATAGACTTAATGCCTGATTTAAAAAATTATTTTAATTTAAATTTTCTGAACAAAATATCCATTTTGCTTTATATGGTGTATCTATCTTAAAATGTGAATATTATAGTAAATTTTAATAAGACTGGGTTTCAGATGTATTTAATAATCACACAAGCTAAATCAACAATTAACTTAATCTTTATACAAAATATAATAATTATAACTAGAGCAAATATGAATCATATTTTATTCATATTTCCTTAAAATAAATATAAATATTAATTAGAGTTCAGAGACACACTGTAGGATAAATTAACTTAAATTAATTTTATATGATTTACGAAAATGATAGTCATTAATTCAAGGTAAATTGTTTATTGAAATATTGTTCTTGCTTTTACAAAACCTAACTCTTCTCTGCTTTGATATCTCGTGATATCTCTGTCATATGCTACTGCAGGGGGTCGGGGTGGGTGGTGAGAGGTAGGAAGGGAGAGGGGGTGTGAACACAGATCGATGGCCTCCTACTGTGTGCTGCAAGGTATTCTGGGTAAATGGCAAGGACAGTACTAGCCACGTAGAATACAACCTCATTTCTTTATTTAGCATTAACAGCTCCTTTAATTCAGTATTTTCATTTACGTTATTATAGAATAACCTTTTGTATAATGTGACTGTTTTGTGTTAAGAAACGTAGTATGAAATGATGTTTCAATATAGATTTAATAAAATCGGTTTTGCTGCATATAATATGAACTGAATCTCGTTGAGAAATCCATAAATCAGGAACAGACGAAAGACCAAGTTATCACAAGCGTTATACTCTTACAAAATTTAAAATTGAGTTTATTACGAAAACCTGCCGACATGAAAACAAAATTTTTCTTCTGGTGAAAGGGTAGACAAGGGAGACTAAGTCACCCTCACCAAAAGGATTGTTTATACCAGAAATTCAATTACGATTTCTATACCTAAATATATTTCATGAAAATATATTTCTTTGCTATAAACGCTAATAATTTAATCTGGTATGTAAGGCTACATTCAATAATTAAAAAATATGTTACGCTATTTAAATGTTATGCATGCATTATATCGAGGCAAAATAAATCCATAAAATATAAATAAACAGATCTGCGAATGTATTGATGATTAATTTAAGGTTCATGTAAGGATACCACTCGATTACATAGGTATTGTAAAACATGTAAGTGGATACAAGTGTGTATTATGGTAATTGATTTGGATGTGTGAGCCTGTTTTCGATCACAAATGAAAGATCTTAAGACGTTTTCAGATTCTTGATCTCTGCTTGTAAAAAGTAATTATTGCCATCATCTGTAAAATTCTTAACTTAGACAATAACACTTTAATATTACACTTGAAGTAGGTCCACAGAATAATAAGAAAAATACTGAAATACAAACATGATCAATAAAAGTCATTAATTTCCTGAATGTCAATGGAATGGCAAGCTTTGCACTATTTACTTGGCAGTTAATGTAAACCGTGATCATTCGGAAAAGTACCAATGATAACCAACTTTCTGTATTTCACCTGTAAAATAGATCTGGAACTAGAAATTCTGTCTCATTAGAAACAAAGCTTTTTATTCAGCTCAATTTCTAATGGCATGAGATGAGACTTTACCTGTCAATGGAGCAAATAAATACAAATCACAAGTGCAAATAATTTTGCTGCGGAAACAATTGTGTAGTTTGGTTGTAAACTTAGTGAATTGTTCTTAGGTTGGCACACCTGACTCATTCAGAAAAAAAAGTGAATATATTCTTGAATTACTCATCAATCACAGCAATTACCACGTACAAAGAAAATGAACAGGATAAAAAACTAATACCAATTTCGTATAAAACTGAGAAGGAACTTTACTAGAATTGTTCAATGAGTTAAATTTCTCGTGTTTTTATAGTGATGGTGACAGAACAGAAATATATTCCGGTTCTCTTGTCCAATCGATATGTGTTTCTTGGCCGAAGGTTAAGATGGGAAGGAAGGAGAGTGGTCTAGCTTTCATGATGTAGTACCGTGCAGGCAAAATTCTGTTTATTTCGTGTCACTTACCACTAACGGCTGGCGCCAACTTGAAGACCGCCATCACTAAGAGCGTCGACTTCGATGGCACTCCCTTTTACCCACACTTGAGGGGGCTGCTTTGCAGTAGAGTAACGCAGCGATTCGCGAGAACGCCAGTCTTGACTACCGCCTGCCTTCTGACTGGGTCCGGTCTCTTGGATAGTATCCCCCCCTCAAGCTGGGGGTCAATCGATGCACCGAACCACCATCCCTTTTCCATGAGAACAACGCAGACGCCAAAATACCTACCCCTCCCACCCCTATATTCCCCATCTCCCTCTTTTACAATATGAAACCAACCCCCAATCCGCATTCGAGATACTGAAATCTCTTGCACCGGCGCCCCAACCCGCCTCCCCCACCCCACCGCGTCTACTCCTAACGTTTTTGTATTCTTTTTATTCTGGAACAGCCGCCTCGTGGTAATTCGCATAGCTCTCCTATCGATTAGATGAGAGTGAGATGGAAGGTGCTGAAAGGCGCATGTGCGGGGGAGGGATTCTCCCCCTCCCTATCAAAATTCTCACATCCCTCTCATCTACACTTACACACTGATGCCCCTACCCTACAAACACATACCACCCCAGCACAATTTCCAGAACTCCGTCCTGATCTATCCAGGTTCGTGATTGCAGCACAAGTCTCGCTTTTCTCATATCGAGATATATCGATGTTCACCAAGCAAATGAAGTGTATGAAATCGATTATCTGATTTATTGAATCATAATTAATTGTTTAACGTATCCTATGAAGTTCTTTTCTCTGGTCTTTTTTGAAGGTAAGAGCAGTTTAATGTTGCTTTTTATCCTCGTCATGTAAAAAATTAAGCGACGTTTTAAAAAAGAACAATTTCAAATAGTCGATAGATCGATGTACTACAGCGAGTGGACATGTGGTTTATCGATACCAGGCTAACTTTCATTTCAAAATTATGGAGTATCAGTGGTTTAAGAGTTTCAATATTATGTACTCAGCGCAGTTAAAATGAAAATAAACTATGGAATCCAATAAGTTTCTTCCAAAAATCAGTTCAAATAATTGTGTACCCATATTTTATGAATAATTTTCATCCAACTTCAGTTGATTCTATCAGAGCAAAATTACGTTGCAAACGTATATTGTAAACCTGAAGTGTACAGATTATTTTGTTAATTCGAAACAGGCAGAAAATTAAAAATTTCCCCGCCTTTAACTGAGCACCGCACCTGGAAACGTTGATAGAGTGCAGGTACAGTTTCACGCATACTTAAAATGGACAGTAGATGCAGGTGACTGGTGAACTTCACCACCAGAGAGAGAATCAGATGCACGTCAGATAGGGAGTTGAGTAGGCCGCTGAGCTAGCATGAATTCATTAGTGAAGACTGTCTCTTCTCTCAGCTGTAAATCGAACCCCGATTCCTTGGTCGCGTATCCCTGCGCCGATTGGGATATCCCTACTTCCCCTGTATCAAAAGAGGTTCTTGCCAGAAACAAGAAAATAAATAATTAAAACTTCTGAAGTACATATTCTGAAAAATTTTTGTCTGAAATTTATAAAAGAATTACATTTTGTATTATCCAGAATTTGTTAATCGATTAAATTATGCAACATTTCTTACATTTCAATACTAATTATTATGATTCCATTAAGCAGAATCAATCTTAAGAAGCTGATTGTCGTTAAGGTGCTGAGAAGCTCGTCAATAAGAGGTTTCTTCTGGAGGAAATAAGGCTCGTCTGGGGCTCGTTAGCAAGTCCAGCTGGGACCAGTGGTGGAGGCTGTGATGTTCCAGTCGGTAAATGACAGACGGCGGTTGGAATACCCAGCTGCCGGCACCCCAAGACAGGCTAGCGTTGTCTCATGCCGCACTTGCTTGGCATAGATCTGTGGCCTTTGGCTTTACATGGTTAGAGCAAATGAATAGTGAGAGGACATCTGTAGGGAGGATTTTGCCGGGGCTGTTAAAGAGCTGTAGCAAAATTTAGGGCGCTCAATGTGCCCGGTAGAAGTCTGAGCGCAACTACAAATTCTCCCTCATGTCAGTTTTCAGTATTCAGTACTGAAGGTGTTTAAGCAATTCACGGTCTTTTATAGAACTCGAATGTGCATATATATATTATTGTAGGCATGTTGGTCTTTGTTCGAGAAATCGCTGCTCCAAATCTCGACAAGGTCATCTATCATAATAGACTTTCTCATGAGCTGCCCGTGATGTAGAGTTTTGATTGCCTGCTGCGGGCTCTTCTTCCTCAGCAATTCCAAATTCACAGATCATGATTATCGTTACGTATGACTAGCATTTAATAATCTTTAAATACTAGGTCACAAGACAAACAAAACCTTATATCATGTGAAAGCCCCTTTCATGAAGTCACATAATTAAATTACTGGCAGATTTCGACTTTACAACCGGCGTAATCAGATTAATGCTCCAATTATCCTTTTCAGACCCAAGTCAGATTTTGTAGAGCGATGATAACTTAACAATTCACACGTGCAGATGACATAAAAGCAATAACTTCTTTTACTCTCTTCTGAACGTACAGACCGCCTCTGTGGTCTAGTGGTCAGAGATCCTGACTACAGGTCCAGAGGTCCGGTTTCGATTCCAGGCGCTACCAGATTTTCTGAGAAACAGTGGGTCTGGAACGGGGCCCACTCAACCTCGTTATGATAATTGGGGAGCTATTTCAAGGAAATAGGGACTCCGGTCTATAAAACCGAACATAACGGCCGTGGGGTTTCTTTGCGCTAACCACAGGACACCCTCTATCCGCAAAAGTTGAAACTAACTTCGCCGATAAGCGGCGGTCGCTAGGTCGGCATAGTTCTCTTGCAGGCTAAAGCCACAGAGTTTGTTTGTTTTTTATTTTGTTCTGAACGTACAGAATTATGAGGAAGATTGGCACTTTCCTCCAGTCAAGTCAAGTCGAGTCGATCTAAGCTCATCAGTTCGCTATACGGCTGCGCTGTCTAGGAAACTCCCTGTAAATAGAAAGGTTATAACGATTTTATATGTGGATCATATGGGCACCACAAAATTTTGAAATATGTGCTGACTTAAGAATTGCTTAGAATATGCTGGATATTATGTGATGAAGATAGTGTTTGCAAACCTGGATCCTCTCTCCTTATCCTCGGATCCCAAAACCATTTACTACTTCGTCTCAGCTTAATTTACGAAAATAAAAACGAATCATTAAATGGGAGAGTGAATACTTATCTGGAACTGGATTGAAAATAATGTCTACAATATTTTATACTGGTACGGTTTTCTCCAATTTTATATGTAATTGCTTTTGTGGAAAATAAAAAAGATTATGTATATATTTGGAAACTTTATTAATTTCTTTAATATTCATTTGCTAAAAAAAGTCCGTGGTTTTAGTCCACAAGCGAACTATACCGACTGAGAGACCTCCGCTTGTCGGCGAAGTTAATGCCAACTTTAGCGGACAGAGGGAGTCGCGTGGTCAGCGCAACGGCCGTTAATTTCGGTTTTATAGACCGAGCCGCTATTTCCTTGAAACAGCTCCTCAATTACCCTCACGAGGCTGAGTGGACCCCGTTCCCGACCCACTACTTCTCCGAAAATGTGGTAGCGCCGGGAATCGAACCCGGACCTCTGGATCTGTAACCAGAAATTCTGACCACTAGACCACAGAGACGGTCCATTCTTCACATGTTGCTGATTAATTTATCATTGTAGCTGGAAACGTAATTTCCCACCAGACTGCACAATAGCCTGTGAACATTATTGTCAAAGTATTTTCATCTCTAATACTAGTTAACTAATATAGCGCAATTTTTCTTAAGAAGTTAGTAGTCTCTTACGTAACAAAGAAATTTCTTGCTCTGAGGGAACTCGAATAATCGTTAGCCTGTATCCGTTGGCAGATGAATCCCGTCCACATCATCCCATCCCATTTCGTTATAGCCCTTTCTCATTATCCCACCTTCTTTTCCTTGCATGCTTCTCATCTCACCGATGCATTCTATATGCCACTCCATTTTATCATCCTTAATTTCATTGTCGTATTAGTATTTGGGAAACTGACTCCATGGAGCTGAGCCCTTCTTGAAAAGCGTCCTATAACTCAGCTACTCAGGAATTTCCACAAACTTTATAGAACTCTAAGGTTCATTATCATGTTCACAAGAGCCCTCCAATATTCCCTATGCTGAACCAGATTAATCCAGTCAATACCACCCCATCCTATCTCCCTAAGAACGATCTTAATATTGTCCTTCTTCCTACGTCTAGGTTTTTCTAGTGATCTCTTTCCTTCTGGCTTTCCTACCAAAATCAATAGACATTCCTCTTCTCCCCCATGCATGCTACATGCCCTGGAGAACAATACAAATAATTAAGCTGTTCGTTTTCTCGAGATGCTTTTCTTCAGCACTAAAAGCTAAGAATTATTCTCATCTCGAGTCTACAACTTAAACTTACGATGCAATGAAATCCGACTTTTGAAACTTCTCACTATACCTACTTAAATTCGTACAACAATAGCTACATTTTCGAATCTCTCTGTACTACGCGTGTTCCCGGGAGAACAGATAAGGGCGGGGTAGGATTTGCTTCTATATCCTGTTGCCTAGCAACGCAGCGTCAGCTCCAGAATGCTTTTGCAGCCTCCGGCTGGAGCAAAACCAAGGCCCCAGCCGATGTGCTAGCTACCCCGCCACACTTTATATCGATCTGTGTGTAATGGTTACAACAGCGCCATGGCCAGCCCAAAACCTGTGAAACAAAGGAACGTCACAGGGACAGTTTTTTTTTTCGAACAGTAATAAACGGTTTCGCTCTAAAACGTGATGTGACCTGTGAATTCTGCTGCAATTATGTCATTACAGGGACCAGAAAAGGGCTGATGTTATAGTGAAATGTGGTCCTGAAATCAATAAAGAACTGAAAACCGGGAAGCAATGCTAAATTTCTTTACACAACCAGAGTTAAATTTCACACTAATCTAACAACTAAAATAGATACTATACCCGATAATCCATTCCCAGAATTGTGTTGGATTCTCTATTAACTCTTTAATGCCTGAAATTCTCAAAACAATGTTTAAAAATAGTTTAAAAGCTTCAGAAAGAAAATTTACCCATTACGAAAGTTAACTGGTTAATGCCGTTTAGGAATTATTTTTCGCTGGATCTACAGACCCCTTGGACCCTGGTCTCTAATTTTTCCGTTTCATGTTCATTCTTACAGACGGTAGGACTCCTTGGACGAGTGATCAGTTTGACGCAAGGCCTCTACCTAAACACAGGACAACACAAACACAGAATAAACGCACACAGATATCCATGCCTTTAGTGGGATTCGAACCCAAGATCCCAGTGTTCGAGCGAGCGAAGGCAGTAAATGCTTTAGATCGCTCGGCTACCGTGACCGACGTTTAGGAAGATACTCACTATTTATTCTCAGAAGAAAGCCCATAAATGCAACCTGTAAACAAATTCAGAATTGTGTAATGTTAATGTAGGCATCACTGTGATTAAATTATTTAACTTTTATTATTTCTGAACATTATATATAATCACCCATTAATGCAAATGACACTAATTAATTACTGAACGTTAGTCACATTACTGTCTGTAAGAATGAATTAAATTTAAAGTGTGTAATGTCAATGTTGAAACTGTTCCTCTCTACAGTGTAAAATATTGAAGACGAATTGATTTCTTGATCATAAATTGCAAATATTTGTAAATCGCTGCTTATACAGAGCACAAATGTAAGATGATCATCACTTAACTTCAAAAAAGATATCTCTGAAAAACTGGATCGGAGGGAAACAACGCAGAAATTAAAAGAAGAAAATGGGAAAAAAAACGGGACTTATTACCAAAGAAGGGAGAATTGTGCATGGAAAGGGACACACTGGACTTTTGTCCTGAAGGAAGCAACAGTAAAAACTACTAAGAAGAACATAAAAGTGAACAGACAATGACAACGTCTGACTCGATTATGTAAAGCATCAATCGAAGAATTTTATTCTTGTTTTATACTATAACTTTTGTTTTATATAATCTAATTTATTGTATTTTTACGCAAAGTATTTTAATATAATTAATATTATTGTATCCAATTTTATTAGTACTTCAGTTCAGTGGTTGCATATATGTTGGCCATGTATTTGCCTGATCATAGCTTTTAATAGCCGAAACATGCAGCAGAGCCAAACTAGGCACTGACCTTGATATAGGTGTGTTGTGACGGTTTTAATAAAGAAGTTGAACCGACAAAGAAGTAGTCCTAAAAGAAGACAGATAATGGACTGAAGTTATAAAATTAACTCAGACTGGAGTCTGATCCTGAGACGTCAGTCATTCTTCAAAGTTCCTCCAAACGAAGTCTGGAATAAGCTTTCAAATGTGTCACTACCGCTTTCTACTCTGTCCTTCTGAATTATCTTTTCTCTCTCTCCTCTTACTCCAACTTTGAAGCATAGGGTTGATTTCTCAGTTTCATGATCATGTAATTATCTTAGTTGACGTTAAATAAATTTTCGTTGATAGAACTCTTTAAATGATATTAATAATTCGACTCTCCTTATGACTTCAGTGAATGCTGAGACATGGGGCAGATTTCAAAACCGTTCTTCTGTCATCAGTTCCTGCCCCCTTTTTAGTAAGTCCAGCAGTCAGTTTGTGACTGATATTGATATGTTTGGAATTTTGATTTTCTGAATTAATTTTGAATTATATCCTTATTTTCCCAGGTTATACACGTACAAGTAGACATTAATTCAGAAATGAAAATTGCAAACTACGCTACAGTTTCTAACAGTTCTTACGTCCTCACTTTCATGCTACCTTTATTAGAACGGCGACCGGGTGAAGCCTGCAAACCTTCTAGCCGAACATCGCTCTTCCCCCCCCCCAAACACGCAATAATGTGTGCCTCACTTCTTCCTCTTTGTTTCAGTTTCGCCCACTCGTCTGCTATACTTCCTTACCACTCTTTCTTTGGTTTTTCCTGTTTTTTGTTTTCGAACAGTTACAAGTACGACAATCTTTGAAGGTATCTGCCACTTCTAACTAGTACTATGACTGTGCTTGCTTCGAATCTCACACTGAATATTACCGATCGATGTGAGGGGTTTCGTGGCTTTCCTCAGTCACTCCAGTCAGGTGTTGGATAGCATTTCAATGAGGCCAAAACCGCTCGATTCCTAATTATTTCCAACCAATCGTTCATATATCCCGCAACTCGCCATTATGTAGCCTGAGATTATAAAAAGTCGTAAAATAAACCAGAAAAATAAAGTATTTAAATTTATATAACACTACGAACTGCCGAATAAGGCAGAGGCAATTGGAGTTTCTTTACTTTACCTGATCCTTCCAGCCGCGCTATGGCCCTGGTGTCGACTCAGCCTCTAACAGAAATATGTAACAGGAATGTTTCTGGGGTTAAAGTGCGGCCGGCGCGTAAGGCTGAAAAACCTTGTCGCAATTTGTGAGCAGATTGTCTAGATAATGTGGTACCCTCAACGTCTCATAACCCTATGGGCCTCCGAGGCCTATTACATGAATTGCTTTACCTTTTTACTACCGAATAAATCAGTTAATATAAAATTTAGTAATCCATTTCAAAGTACTATTGTATATAGTAGCCTAGTAAAGACAACACCACACGCTGTGGAAGAAACACATATGGCAGTCATAACTGAAAAATAGGCTACGAACGTGAGGGGCAAGCTGCCGAAACAAAACACCCTGGACGGACATACATTTATGAAAAATGGACGACACCCCGTGTGAGGTGAAATAGAATGCACCAAATTAGCGTGTGCACAATATAAACTTCATGGATTTTATCTTGTTCTACTTTGATAAGAGAACTACAGCGTGTGATTTTAACACGGACTAAGACCGTGTAGCAATTTTAACATAATTTAATGTAATATTTGAATATATCAAGACACCTGAAGATGGACGTTTGGGGCCGAAATATTTAGTGTCAAAGCGTAAAATGTTAAACTAAATTAAAATTAAGTAGTGAGTAAAGAAGTGTTGCAATATTGACGGACGATAAATACAAGGACGTTAAGTAACTTAAATATTACACTTGTGTTTTCCAGATATAATTAAAAGCACGACGCAATCACAGTGTTTGTAGTTCTTAATATACTCGTACTATTTCTCTTACATACCACAATCATGTTGTTGCTTTACTTATTAAAAATGCCCTTGAATGAATGAATGAATGTATAAGGGGTGGGCCTTCTCTGCCCTTGCACCGCGACCTACAGTGATCTATAAATGAGTCCTTAGTAATAGCAATAATATTAATAATAATAATAAAATTGTTAATGTATTTTTACTTAATATTTCATACCTTAAGCGACATCAGTGTTTCTCTCGCAATTCTCATGTTGCTACTCTGTTTGTTGTGAAATAAAACGTAGACGAAATGGATGCGAATGAAGACTTGGACTGATTATAATTATGGGGCAATAGCAGATAATTAAAAACGCAGTAATGAAACTTGGATTACAATAAAACATAAATTTGTTAGCCGGTTGGGTAACTCTTACCTTTTATAAGAAGACTGAGAATTGTAGGTTTAGTACAGACCGCCGAGAAATATACCTATTCATTTAATTTTTTGATGGAGGCCTATTTATATAAAAAATACAGGTCAGGTTTCCTCTTTTTGTTTCTTACTTTAAGAACGCTCTGTCTTCTGCGGATATTATATTGTGCTCAGAGATAATGCACTAAGAAAGTGTCCCCAAATTAAATTGGTTTGTCGAGTTCGGTAATTATTTGTTCCGACGTAGGCAGCCCTGACGTTGCCTCTCCGCATCAGCTCCGGGTCCCGGCAAGTAGAGCTCTGCCCGGGAATGAATATGGGCTAGGGATGAAAATAGACGCTCACATAATACATCCTGATGTCTGGTTCCACCCCCCCCCCAGCTAATAACTTTCTTACCCTTATGCTAAGGCAAAGAAATTTCCTTATCCACTGTAAGAAACAATTATTTCACTGAAATGTTCGTGTTTTATCATGCTACTCACACTTCAGATAGAAGTTTTGAGGTCCAATGTCTCACCAGTAAATTTTCTCAGTTGACAGGTTTAATTAAACTGTGCAGAAAAGTATCATTTGAGGTCACCCAACCCACTCTTAATTTCATTATTTTCTTTATAATTACAGATATTTTGTAGGTAACTCCATAGAGGTGAGTCCTTGAGAAGCTCGGTCGATCGACTGGCCAAATGATTTATCACAGATTCTGCAAGTTCATATCGGAGTTCACAACATCCAGACTAGGTAGGACTATTGGCAGCGATCTAGACTTTTATTACATAGGATCTAAGTTTGTGACGATGGTACATCCAGACAAATATTATGTTTCTGGACATTATTAACCCCCCTGCTTTATTTAAAATACAAGATTTTGTCTCCGTCTTCAGATAAAACCAACTCAGTTGAGCACAATCGCTAAAGCTAGTCCATATCTCCGGACCCAACTGAGTAGGTTTTACCTGAAGATGGAGACATAATCCAGTCTCCGAAACGTTATGTTCTAAATAAAAAAGGCGGTGTTTTAAATACAAACATGAGGATGGATGATGTCCAGAAACGTAATATTTGTACTCTAGGCTTGTGTTGTAGTGGTGCTCCAATTGAATTTCAACCCGGTTACTAGAAAACCTGACTGAGGTTTTTCGTTTTTCTCTCAGTTCCTCTAGAAATATGCCGAAATACTCCTCGCTCAGGCCAGGACCAGTTCCTGCTCATGCATGTAGTCGGAGTACTGAAAACATCCGTAAAGAGAAGAGCAACGTGAATCAGGTGCACAAATTCCGACCTCTGTTTTAAAAACCGTTTTAATGTTATCGTCTCCGCTCACATACCGACTGTTTAAGTATTCTTCTCCATTCGGTTTTTCGACTGTTCTGTTTTTTAATTTCTTATCATCTATCAACATCAGAAGTTATTTTTGTCAACCTAAATGAGAATAGTTTCATGTATGTGAATAACTGTAAAATTTACATGGACGAAGAAAATTTTCAAGCATCCAACCAAGAAACTTAGTGCCTTACTTTAATTGGGTACCTCCGTAATACATAACCAAGGCCCAAATGAGAGGATAGCAGATACACTGTGCTATCAGATTGCTTATAGGAGCATAACACTTAGAAAGAAAATCGGCTGTTTCCTGTGAGTCAGACAATCATCATCTTTGTTTTTCAGCAAGAAGGAATGTCTGTTTCTATTTCCTACCGCGGATCTATTAACAGTACTTAGATATATTAAACTTACTTCACACATTTGCCAAATTGTGTGGTATTTTATTTTATTGCTATTGGGGTGGGACTACGTCCCTTGTATGCGGCCACTTCTGGCCTATTGTACCAGGCCCAGATGATAGGTGAGGGTGATTGTGGAGAAACTGGTGGAATGAAGATTGGCAAAGGAAACCGAAATACTCGGAGAAAACCTGTCCCAGTGCCACTTTGTCCACCACAAATCCAACTTGACCAGACCCGGGATCGAACCCGGGCCGCCGCGGTGGGAAGCCAGCGACTAATCGCTTCAGCTATGGAGCGGCCCAAATGTGTAATATCTATGACTTTTAAAGCTACATGCTAGAATTCACGATGAGTTTTGAATGAAATTCAAGTCCCAATGCCCGAATTTTTTAATTAAACCCTACTTGAATAAATTTTAATCTTCTAATTTTAGTGTAGTCTTAGGTAAGATATGCCATGATATTGACACGAAGGATAATTTAACCAGGTAGAAGAAGGGGTACTTTACTCGCATTTTGATAAGAGAATGGCAGACAACAAATTCTCTCTTCGAATGGTGAACGCCGTGACTTTGCGGCAACTTCTCTGACAGATGTGTGCTGCATGTAAGCCTAAGAAGTGGGGGCAACAGCAAGTCTGTTAGCAAGTGTTCCTCCCGTATTCGAAGAGCAATAAAAATATTTTAACAGGAGCCACTTGGACTATAATGATATCCTCATGCGTCTATCCTAATTGGTTCGCTATTGACGAGGAACTGTGGCCAAGCTCCGGACGATTTTTACTTTTCATCTTTTCGTCTTCTGCTTTTCCCCCTTAATTCCCTGCAAGCACAGGTATCTGCTCGATGTTACGGTCTTCTGGGACATGATCTCTTTTATTTTGTACAGGGGTACCAAGTTTTCGGAGGAATTTTCTGCCACCATCTTCAAGGTAATCTCTTCTGTATTCAAGATGGAAGTAGCAGCTTCCTTCAAAACGTTGGTACCTATCTATAAAACTGCATGGCGTCATATTTGAGAAGACCTCGGTAGGGAAATTTAGCGACAGGAGAATCTGAAATCTCAGATAATTAGCTCTCTTTACTGGCTAAGAACTGAGGAGGTGATGATGTGTGGTCTGGTAGATTACAATGTATAGGACGACGTTGATGCTTTCATCTACCCTGAAGATGGAGGCAGGAAATTTCGCCTAAACTCTTGTATATATTTACAGAACGTACGGCTTTAAATCCGAAAAGTGACAATTTTTCAAGGAGAACTCTGTCATGATTTATTTAAATAAACAGTCTGTTTGAATAGTTGGATGAAATATACAGTAGTTACTAAAGAAAGGCTGTTTAAATCAACGGATAAACTAAAAATATAAGAATCCTACATTTATAGGCTAATTGGAGAGAATTCTTTTCCTAATTTGAAAAAAATACAAACGCTACTTGGAGGAAATAGCGACATTTAGAAGCTTGCTATAATAAAGGGCCATGATGCCCATGCAGGGTTAGGCTATGATATTGCTGTTCGACAACAACTTATGCCTACAGAAACACTAATTAATGAACTGTCTTGAAAGAGTACATTTGTAATTTAATCAACATATCTCATTAATACAGGAAATTTATGCTCAGAAAATGATTTTCTCCATGTCAGAGAAGGAACTCTTAACTGTCTTGACAGACAAATTAAATATGCATAAACTCCCTTCTATATACAATACCTGCGAAGTTGCATTTCCCAGTGGAGTTCATTTCCAAATAGAGTCTACTCTGGAGGTAACAGTGGAACCAGACGTACATGCACGCCACAAGCGATATTACTCAGTTGCTGAATGCGCCTGATAACAACAGGAGACAGGTAAGTTGAGAGTCTGAGCAAATATGTCTTATGCTGTTCACATAGATGTGAATTCAAGCAGCCGTGTAAGCACATTACCGCTGCATTACCTACACAGACCTACGGGGTGTCCACTTGGGTTATCGTGTTGGTTTCAGGCTAGACATGGCTCTCGATATGACTCTCATGAGCTGATCTATACAGACACTTTGAATGTGCCGTGTTGTGAATATAGAAGAAAATTTCCAAATTTTTATAAACGAAGTCACTTTAGCATGTCCGTATTAAAATATATTGTCGCGCGTTTCCTACGCAACGCGACAAGAAAAGATGGATTTCGGATTAGACGAATGTTAATTGGACAATTATTTGTTTACACTCACAGATATAAACAAGCCTTTCACGTTCCCTCTTCAGTGGCTATACTCTTGCACCACTATTCCCTGCGGAGCCTTCGTGCTTGATTCTTCCCTTACCGCTCGTTGAACCTCCCAGAACAGTGTTCAGTGCTCCATACATAGGCTTGGCACGGACCACCCACAGAAAACATATTGCTGTTCAGCAACGGATATCATGTATTGCTGTCAGGCATGTCAACCCATTCATTGCCTAGCAATGGACGCCCTATTGTTGTGCATTCATAGCTGTGGGAACCCAATATTTCGGTTTTTGTTGCTTAAGCACTTCCATAGGTAACCGTCTGTTTATGTTTCGTTGCCTAGGAGTTGCTAGCCGTTGAACAGCAATGGACGTTCTACAGTCCGTCCTTCCTGGTAGCACGCCACACTATTATCAACACTTATGTACTAGACATGATATACTGGGAAAAGGCTGTTCCCTCTGTCGTGATCTACATCATAACTTACATTCATGAAATTTGTTCACACTCGACAGTTCGTTATTATAGTAACCCGACGTTTCGTAATTTTGGAGCTTTCTCTCTGAGTTAGAAGGCTGTATTTCTGTCGTTGGTTTAGCTAGTTAAAGGAAGTTATAGTTAGATAGTTTAGTTAATTAGTTACAGTTTGGTTAGTGCACAGTTTTATTTAATTACTTAAGTGGTTAATTTAGTTGTTTGTACTTGGATTGATAGATAGTTCTGCTAATAAAATGGGCAAGCATCTGTAAATGAAAAATTTCACGCTTATGCATAACGAGCGTCGAATAATTGGATAATCAATGAATAATAAATTACAAAAATATATTAACGAACTTGATCGTGGGTTCTTGTGAGTTCCTGCCTCAGAATTTTCCTGGAGAAAGCAAAGAATTCAAAGAAAAATATCTTCTGGAGTTACTGTTTTCGGGCCGAGGTTTGAAACAGGGACCTCCTCAGTTTGATGCAAGGGCACTACCCATTCGACCATAACGTAATTTCTGTTACTAATAAATAGATGTCTATATGGTTTTGTTGGCCCTCTTAAGAATTTATATTTTCTCTTTTTATAACAACAAAACAGTAGAGTTTTACTTGGTGGGAGGTAGTTCCACAACTCCACATGGAATGTGTTTAGAAACCGCTGTCAGCATGGAACAACAAATTTTGACCCCATTCACCAGCCAGACATCTGTCCACAATATAAACAGCTTCTATCCACGCCCTTCTAGTTACTCTACAATAACGGTCTAACCAGCTCATAATATACATTGCATAAAATGCTGTTCCACTTCTGTGGAAAAATCAGAAGAGAGTATGGAAGTTATTATTAAGCAATCAGTTTAGAAGATTCTGCTGGTCGGTGTTTCGCTCGTTACAGACAAGAAGATGGCTAAACTTGTTGAACCATGCTAATAAAAGTTCTTGTGTACAAACGTATGTTAAAGCACGTGTGGGCTGGAAATTATTGTCGTTTGTTCTGTCATCCAGACCAAAATGTTTTGTCTGGTGAGCAAAAAGAAACAGGTTACGTAAGGACGTATGAACAATTCTTAGTAATTCTATTGTGAGCACACAAATAACAAGACTCAGTGTTTACAAATAAATTCTGTGTGCGTTGGAAGTTGAGGTTCTCACAGTGGTGATGATATATAGTTCTATGCTCTGGGATGTAACGACATTTAGTTCTGTTGAAATTTACTGATGTTTCTGAGGAACACACTGCTTCCATCATCAGAGTTAAGATTAAGCCAAGTAATAAGGCAGCTGGATGTCTTTCAAAAAATCAGCACCGGTATTGAAAATGTTTGAGAACTTAAAAAAATACTATTTTAGGTAACATAAAGAAACTGAATATTATGCAATATTATACTATTATTATACTTACTTACTTACTTACTTATTTACTCATGGAGCTGAGACCTTCTGGAGGAGCCGCCAATTCTGCAGCTACTCAAGAATTTCCCAGCATTTTATGGAACCCGAAGATTTATTACCGTGTTCACAAGAGCCCTCCGCTGGTCCATATCCTGAGCCAGATCAATCCAATCAATAGCATCCCATCCTATCTCTCTAAGATCCATTCTAATATTGTCCACCCACATACGCCTTGGTCTTCCTTGTGGTCTCTTTCCTTCTGCCTTTCCCACCAATAACCTATACACATTCCCCGTCTCCCCCATTCGTTCTACACGCCCTGCCCACCTCATCCTCCTTGACTTGATCATTCTATTTTTATACTTGGAGAAGGGTACAAGTTATGAAGCCCCTCATTATGCAGTTTTCTCCAACCTCCTGTCACTTCATCTCTCTTCGGTCCAAATATTCTCCTCAACACCCTGTTCTCAAACACCCTCAGTCTATATTCCTCCCTTAATGTCAGAGACCAAGTTTGACGCCCATACAGGACCACAGGCAGAATTATTGTTTTGTATATTCTAATTTTTATGTCTTTGGACAGCGGACGAGAAGACAATAGGTGTTGGACTGAATGGTAGCAAGCTTGACCCGAGTTCAATCTCCTCTTAATTTCCTCCTGAATCAGGTTTCGATCTGTTATCGTTGTTCCCAAATATCTGAACTGTGCCACATTTTCTAAACACTTGTTTCCTATCTTTATGTCATGATTTTGCCCTGCATTTTGGTGACGAGACAGCAACATATCTCTTTACTTGAGTCAATTAAAGTTTGTGTGTTTTTTTGTGGTATCTACATTATCACCCAGTAGATTCACATCATCGGCGTGGATCAACAGCTGATGTGTCCCGTTTAGTTTCAGTCCAACCTGGCTTCCCTGGACCTTCCTAATTGCATATTCTAAGGCAAAATTTAAAAGGAGTGGCGATAAAGCATCTCCTTGTTTTAGACCATTCTGGATAGGAAATTTATCAGACACGGACTTTACTATGCGTTTCGTTTAAACACATTTAAATCAACCTAACTAGTTTCATGGGTATCCCAAACTCTATCAGAATATAGTACAATACTTCCCTCCTAACTGAATCATAGGCTTTCTTGAAGTCTATGAATAGCTGATATACTGTCTCATCGTACTCCCATTTTTTCTCCAATATCTGACGAATGCAAAAGAACTGATCTATAGTCGATCTGTTACGTCGAAACCCACACTGATGATCCCCAATAATTTAATCTATATGGACTTAACCTTGAGAGAATAATATTGGATAGAATTTCGCATGAAGTTGATAGCAGTGATATCCCCCAATAATTACTACAGTCAGTTTTAACACCTTTCTTGTGAACTGGTACAATAAAAGACTCGTTCCACGGATCAGGCAATTTTTCCTTATGCCAAATAGAAGTAATTAGGTTGTTGATCCTAGAACGTAATATTTCGCATCCTGCTTGAATAAGTTCTGCCGGAATTTGATCACTACCTGTCGAGTTATACCATTTAAATTTTGCAATAGCACTTTCAACCTCAAATGGGCTAGGATCAGGTATTAACGGCTCAGCTGTATGGATTTCTGTCTGCCTAACAGCAATGACCCTATGTACATTCAGTAACTGAGAGAACTATTTCCTCCACGTATTCAAAATGTTGTGGGAATCTGCAAGCAAATCACCATTCACATCCTTCACTAAGTTACTGCTAGGTTAGTGACCCCTCTTAAAGCCATTTATTCCTCTATACAGGTCTCTAATGTTCTTGTTTCTACTGTTCATTGCAAGCTCATCAATTTTGTCTTTCAGATATTCCCTCTTTTTGTTCCTGAAATGCCTGCTGTTTTCACGTCTTATATTCAGATTATCACCATTTAACTCGCTTGGATCCTGTAACATTGCAATTTGGCCTGCTTTCTTTGATCTAATAATTTTGAGCATCCTTCATCGAACCACCGCTTATGCTTCTTCGGTTCATAATAACCTATACTCTCTTTGGAAGACATTTTGATATTCTCTCTAATAGTTTCCCAAGTTTTATTAACATCCACCTCAGTGTCCAAGTTTTCCAAAGCCGCGAACCTATTTGAGATATCAACACAGTACTGACTATTACTATACTATATGCTCTTAATATAGTTTAGTGGCGTTAACATTGCTTTAGGCCGCGCCATAACTCAAGCGGTTAGTCGCTGGCTTCCCACCGCGGCGGCCCGGGTTCGATCCCGGGTCTGGTCAAGTGGGATTTGTGGTGGAGAAAGTGGCGCTTGGGCCGGTTTTCTCCGAGTACTTCGGTTTCCCCTGCCAGTCTTCATTCCACCAAATTCTCCATCGTCATAATCACCCGGGGCAGGTACAATAGGCCAGTCAGTAGCCGCTGTGCCGAGTGAACCCAGTTGGACTTCACCACCCCCCTTAAGCGAAATAGAAAGAACAAATATCCGTGTATTTATTCCTTATCTATATATATAAAGAGATAACTCAAGGAAGCAAAGTCTTTCCTGAGAAACTAATAATCACTAATCACGCTGGAAATTACTCTCCATTCAGGGAAGCTGAACGTTCATCACAGTTTACAGCTCACCACTGGTCTCTGTTCTGAGCTAGATGAATCCAGTTTATGTCTTTACATACTATTCATATTTCTTTAGAGTCATTTTTAATATTATCCTCCCATCTACGCCTAGATATTAAAATGGTCTGTTTCCTTTAGTGTTTCTAACATTTTGCAGGTTTATGCAGTTTAAATTCCTTCTCAGCTTTCGTTGTCAGTCTTACAACGTAAGGGAATTAGGCTACAGGCCAGAGTTTATTAGGCCAAATCCGAACGGATATGCTGGTTTCTACTGAAGATTGGCAGATCTGTCACAGAACTTCGTTTGTTCATCTCCGATACTGCTTCATTCCTGTAATTAATATTTCTATCCTTGGTCAGTTTTGTAGCATGTAACTGAACTGTAGGTTCATTACAAACACAGAAGTCCGCTACTGGGCACACTCTAAAGCCAATTCCATCCTCCTTCCATCTCATAACATATCTCCCTATGTTTATTTCTAATGATATCCCCGAATGTTCTCCTTAGTCTTCCAAGGTTTCTACTATCAAAATTTTTCACTCTCTTCATATGTTACCACGTCACTCCATAATAACTTTATTACACAAATATGGACTGTGGTCCCCTGGTGTATGACTGCAGCTTCGTAGGAGATGATCATGTATGAAACTACACGGTGTCATGACCACCAAGAAACACAATTTAAAATCTTACCGCCACCAAGACCCAAATCCCAACTATATAAAATGTATGGTAAGGCAACATCGCACAGAGCAACCGCCCACGAATCCGCAGGGTATCATAACCCAGAAGACCACATATAAATTTTCACAGATGTTAAAATATCGAATCTCATTTTGATTTCGCCTTCTTAGGGAACCGGTCTCCTTATATAACACCATACGTTGCCCACTGACTTCGTCACTCTTTATCAAAATTGATGCTTGACAATTCTCAACATTTTAAGATCTGACATTTATACAACAATAATAATTTGTGGTCTTCCCTCCACTTTCGATTCCACGTGGATATGTCCATATTTCTACAGACACGTGCAATCATGTTACATGCAGGTGATAAGAAGTGAAGCACTTCACAATAGAAGGTCACCTCACCGCGTCGGGGAGGTTTGCAGACCCAACAACCCTGAGAACTGAGCCAGTGGAAGCTTGTCACAGTGTCGCCTACGCCAGACAGGTCAAACGGTAGATTCCCTTGGTAGTCCATGTAGGAAGACGGGTAAGGGGTTGGATTCCCTCCGTCGTGGAATTTATTTCCTTTGATATTTACGGAACACAAACGGTTTGAGGTATAATAGAACATATGTCCTACCTTAATACAAACCATACCTGCCTTAATATGGTTTGCCCTACAATCAAAACGAGTCTCTGACGACTGAGTCATGGCGGTATAAAATCTGGAAAAAAAGTAATACGAGTGTTCTTTACATTAGTTTCAGGTTTAACATTTGCAAATTAGGTTTGTTTTGTTTTTGAGTGAACTTCAAACACATTGATCAGTTACTCCTTTAAAACACAATGGTGGCTATATATACTACCTCCTTCAACATTAAGGAGCTCTGCTTTGAATCCAGTGAATGTGTTTATAGGTTTTATATTATTCTCACAATTAAAAGGGATTATTTAATGAAATAACTTTAACCGGTTGGCCTTTGTACTGGAGATCTAGTGTGTCTTATGAGAGACACGTTTATAATTATTACATATTGCGACATGACGCCTGAAAGCCGGAAGAATCCGTTGCTAGAGCACGGCTCACTAGGCACGTTTCAGTGTCAACGAGTGTGACATAACGCCTGAAAGCCGGAATTGCTAGACAACAGTTTGCTAAAATATGTGTCCGTGACAGCGAATAGGCACGCAATAATACACGAACTGTTAAGAGTGGCGATCTCTATTCGGTTGGCCACGAGTTATAAAAGGGGGATACGTAATAGATTCGAGAGTTCAGAGCCCCTCGTGTGGAGACGGGGTCGAGTACCTCCACCGTGACCCTGAGAGTTGGAGGAGTCGACGAAAAGAGAAGTCTCAGATCTGAGAAAGTAAAATATGGCCTCAAGTTCCAAGGGACTCGGACCCTTGAAAAACTGCGCTGGAAAGGGCCAGCAGCATGTACAAATGACAGATCCGTCGTCTTGTCAGAGAGGGCGTCCCACAAAAACCAAACCGTAACTGTCAAACAGTAATAAATATCTGATCATGAGCCCGAGATGGGGGTCGACACCAATACTTACTGACTGACTGACCATCAGTTGCAATGTGACTTGGACTTGGATTTGAGAGTTCAATCATTCAGTCGTAAGAGAATTCAGATGGCAGTACCATAGTTCGGTAGAGTGTCCAGCTGTGGAGTGCTAACCTGCGGACAACGGAAGCCGAAGAAGTGACCGATCCGTAGAGCAGAACCAAGTCAGTCACAGTGGAAGAGAAGACACTCGTAGTCCAGTATGAAATGGAGGGAGTTTTAGTCATTGATTGTGAGTTGTTATAATTGGTTGTAATTGTAACTGAAGTGCCAACAAATCCAACCATCAAATCCAGAACCCGTTATATTAGTCACGGAAAACCGGATACGTAACATTTTGGTGTCAGAAGTGGTTACGGCCGTATATTCGTGACCATGTTATTTAGATACATTTCAGGCTTCATGCATGAAGTATTTTATAATTCACATTTTATGGTTCGTTTAACCATGGTCTCAGGAGCACAGACTGCTGGCTCTACAGGACCAAGAGCGGTGGAGTGACTATGACAATAAACTGGAAAAGAAGGGGAAGAAGAAAAAGATTATGGTTTTATAGAACATGACGCCTTGTAGTTCGGAGGATAAGGTAGTAACTTCGGAGAAACTTGCTGCCCCAATCTGTATGGTCCTGCCCTTTACGATACTTTGAAGATAGATGCAGCAGATACCTCCGAAACGTCGGTACTTCTGTACCAAAGTAAACAGCATCATGTGCCAGAAGACCGTAATGTAAATACTAACCTCCAGGAGGATCTCAAATCTCATGACTACAAATATATAAAAAAAATCATACACTCGAGGGAAGAGAGAGAGGAAGGTATTTCCTGGAACATTGCTATTTACCCTAGTCTCTTGTCTCTAGTTTACATTGGTTCCACGTATCAAGATACATTGGATCATTAGTATTCACGTAATCGAAACGTCCCCTTCCATCTCTCTCTCTTCAGTGATGCCGCACGCACTTCACCATTTTACTCTCTCTCTCTCTCTCATACACATACATATCATATACACACATAACATAGGAACTAAAATCAATAGGGTACGTTGATGCTGACGTCACGCCGAATCGGGTCCGGGCCGTTGCTATGACGACTGTAGCCGGGATGCTGCTGCGCGCTGTAGCAAAGCATCTCATTATACATGGAGGCAGGCGTGCCCGGGCTATTCTAGCTGAATGGTTGCTTCTCCTCCAAAAGCTACGCCCATTATGACTGAAGAATTCGTTCTTATATCGCTGTTAAGATTCGTTAGTTTCACTTTAATATTGTCACGTTTTCTTTCATTATAATGGGACTGTATTATTATGTTTTATGTCACTTCATAATTCAGTTTCCAATATTTCGTGATTTAACGCTAAGCAAATCTATAATTACGGTTTGAGATTTTATATTTTCACAAAGGTCAATGTTAAGAGGAATAATAAGAAAGACGACACGAACCGACTTGGTTTATAAATTCAAATAAAAATTTTTAACAAACTAATTACAAAAATTTTAATGTATTGGAACAGCCGCTGTAGCTGTAGGCACTTAAGCTATTATACCCAATTGTATGTCATTAATATTATGTGTATGTATTTTGGCATTCAGAACATGCACTGTAATAGAGGCTTCCAGCTGTATTGATGTAAAGGTGTCCCTCTGATGATGGTCTCTGGAAACCGAAACATGTTAGGGCATGAATAATTTAAATAAGAAAAAACTTCGCCAGTCACACTGGACGGAGCTGTTTAACTTTTCGTGAATGTTAAGTTTATTGTCTCCTGTGATGTGAAGCCATATACGTAATTTGGTAAATAGGTACTAACGTTTCGGAGGAACCCGCTATGTCCACCTCCAGAGCATGTTCTGTCTACCGAGCTACGCAGCGTCACACGCCAGAACACCGTCATCCTAACTATAGGTGCACTGCTTGTGCAGAACGAGGCCTTGGGGTGGGCCGATTGTCACAGAAGAAATACTACATGTTATCTAAGGATATGCTATTGCAGAATTAATTCGGAATAATTAACAGATCAGAGAGACTGCCTCTGTGGTCTAGTGGTCAGAGTTTCTGGCTACAGAGCCAGAGGTCCGGGTCCGATTCCCGGCGCTACCAGATTTTCTGAGACGTAGTGGATCTGGAACTGGACCCACTCAGCCTCGTGAGGATGACTGAGGAGTTATTTCAAGGAAAGAGCGGCTCCGGCTTGGAAAACCGAAATTAACTGCCGTGGGGATCCGTTACGCTGATCACGCGACATCTTCTATCCGCTAAAGTTGTCACTAACTTCGCACACAAGCGGCGGTGGCTCGGTCGGTATAGTTCTCTTGCGGAATAAAACCACGGAGTTTGTTTGGTTTGTTTGTTTGAGAGGAAAGACGTAAGTACTGATGCCAGTGGAGGAATTCACGCTTTATAGGCAACCCGCATGTTGTAACACTGCCCTAATCACTGAGGAATCTCATCATCGAATCCGTAACTTGGGATATCCCCAGTTGAAACATCGACACAGAGACCTGATATTCTGACTGAGGTCTTTCATTCTTTTCTTCAGTTCTGTGAGAAACATCCCGTGATAAGGCCGCAGCTTTCTGCACACTTTCCAACTCATTATTCAATACATGCTAGGATCTGCCTGCTATATAGACTGAGCTACTAAATACTGGCAGCTACAGAAATTTGACCTCCTGTCCTTGAGTCAGTATTGCGACTGGCTGCAGGCTGGACGATCACAATTCGATACTCGATAGGGGTAGGATTTCTTTGTCCACTTTACCGCTGGCGTATCAGCTTTAGTGTCTACTCAGTTTCCTTTTCAGCGGTTCTCTCTCTAGAAAAATGCGGAAGGAGTGTGAACTTTAGTATTTAACCCTAACTAGAGCCTAGGTCAAGCATATCTCATGCTATACGCACGCCTCCACTCCATGGAGACGGAAATAGAACATTTAAAATTTGGCCCTTAAATGTGTCGTGACCAAGCTCGCAGAAATGAGTAAAAAATATACAGACCTATGACCCTCAGTCCGTTTTCTTTCGTGGAATTTTGTCTTAGACGTTTTCGTCCATTCATGAACTTATGTTTAAATCTGAGAGATATTCTTATAAATATTAATAAGATTCTGCTAGTATCTGGATTAGATAGTTTTTGCTTTCTTTTTATTTTCTGGAGTGGGGTGAGACTTCTGTCCACTTGGTACGTCGGCCACTAATTGGCCTACTGTACCTTTTCCAGATGATAGATGATAAATGTGGAGAAGTCGGTGGAATGAGAATTGATAGGGGAAACTGAATTACTTTAGAAAACTGCCCCAGTGCCACTTTGATCACCGCAAATCCCACATGAGCAGACCCGGGCCGCCTGATCTATGGCACGACCGATAGCTGGATGATGTGTGAATGGTGAATTGGAAAGGATCTGGAAGATATCGGTTGTGGTCTGAGATACCTTCCGGCATTTGCTTTGATGGATTGAGGAAATATACAGAATCATCAGTCGAAATAGCCGGTGTCCCCATCAGAATTCAAACCAAGCACCTTTCGGGAGTGAGCCGATAGCTTTGCCACTAGTACACCCAATCCGTAGGGTAAAGAAGCAGGGTAGGGAAGTGTACAGAGGAGTCTATGACTCATTTTGAGGTCCAGCGGCGGGATCTTGTGAAAAAGTTAATGGACATTCGGATTCCACAAAGGACGGATAAGCTATTGAATGGCTGAAGGAACAGAATCTTCTGCAAAGTGGGCTTAATGAATACTGATGAATGAGCATAATCAGTATTTTATGCGAACAAAATCGCTTATGGGCAGACACGTTTTGTGTTCGTTTACTTCAAACAGTATATTATTTTTAGTAAAATTGAAGTGTACTTGATATGGTATACGAAATGTGCTGATTTTGAAATTGTGTAAGTTGCAATCTTCATAGTAGTACTTACTTACTTACTCATGGAGCTGAGTCCTTCTGGAGGAGCCGCCAATTCTGCAGCTACTCAAGAATTTCCCAGCATTTTATGGAACCCGAAGGTTCATTACCGTGTTCACAAGAGCCCTCCACTTGTCCCTATCCTGATCCAGATCAATCAAATCAATACCATCCTATCCTATATCTCTAAGATCCACTTTAATATTGTCCAACCATCTACGCCTTGGTCTTCCCTGTGGTCTCTTTCTTTCTCGCTTTCTCACCAATATCCTATACACATTCCCCGTCTCCCCCATTCGTTCTACACGCCCTGCCCAC
>NW_019733323.1:850272-917981 GCF_002891405.2 Cryptotermes secundus | reverse complement strand
TCTACATTATCACCCAGTAGATTCACATCATCGGCACAGGCCAACAGCTGATGTGTCCCGTTTAATTTCGGTCCCACCGGGTTTCCCTGGACCTTCCTAATGGCATATTCTAAGGCAAAGTTGGAAAGGAGTGGCGATAAAGCATCTCCTTGTTTTAGACCATTCTGGGTAGGAAATTTATCAGACACGGACTTTACTATGCGTTTCGTTTAAACACATTTAAATCAACCTAACTAGTTTCATGGGTATCCCAAACTCTATCAGAATATAGTACAATACTTCCCTCCTAACTGAATCATAGGCTTTCTTGAAGTCTATGAATAGCTGATATACTGTCTCATCGTACTCCCATTTTTTCTCCAATATCTGACAAATGCAAAAGATCTGATCTATAGTTGATCTGTTACGTCGAAACCCACACTGATGATCCCCAATAATTTAATCTATATATGGACTTAACCTTGAGAGAAGAATATTGGATAAAATTTCGCATGAAGTTGATAACAGTGATATCCCCCGATAATTACTACAGTCAGTTTTAACACCCTTCTTGTGAACTGGTAGAATAAAAGACTCGTTCCACGGATCAGGCAATTTTTCCTTATGTCAAATAGAAGTAATTAGATTGTGGATCCTAGAACGTAATATTTCGCCTCCTGCTTGAATAAGTTCTGCCGGAATTTGATCACTACCTGGCGATTTATACCGTTTCAATTTTTCAATAGCACTTTCAACCTCAAAAGGGCTAGGAACAGATATAAATAGCTCCTCTGTATCATAGCAGTATTTCATTATATAATAATATAATATGTTCCGTTAACCCAAAATGAAGTCTTTAAAAGAACAGAAAATATTGCCACGTGTTGAGTATGTCACGCGACAAATAACTTCACGTGGGTCTCGGATTTAGCGAATCCTTATTGGACACTCACACTTACACACCTTACAATCATTAACACTTGCAGTATCACTCGACTTCTAGCCCAATACTCTAGTATTCCAATACTCCAATACTCCAATACTCAGTGCGAAGTCGAAGTCACATTGCGACTGACGGTCAGTCAGTCAGTAAGTCTTGGCGTCGAGCCCCATCTGGGGCTCATGGCCAGGTATTTATTACAGTTTGACATTTACGGTCTTGCTTTTGTGGGGCGCCCTCTCTGACGAGAAAGGCTCTGCTTATATAGTGGTTATGCGGCCCGGATACCGGACACCATTCCTCAGCGTTCCGTTTCCGCTGTTCAGCAATGCGTTGCTTCGGGAACGCTCTTTATAGATTACACCGGTGACGTGTTTCGTCTCACCCGTTGTTACTCAGTGACAATTCGTTGTTACGATTTGTCGCTGCGGGAACTCCACAATTTCCACATATTCGTTGTCGTGGAAATAACCGTTCCGAATATAGCGGTTGTCGCGTTGATGGACGTAAGGTAACGCGTCACAATATATTAGTAGTCGGTATAGAGACTGACTACGGGCTGGATGACCGAGGGGTTGGATTTCTAGTCCCGGTAGGGTTAAGAATTTTCTCTTCTCCACATCGTCCAGACCGGCTCTGCGGTCCACAGAAATTCCTTTCCAAGTGGTCCCGGGGGCTATTTGCCCGAGGTAAAGTGGCAAGGATGTGAAGCTGAACACTCACCTCCAGCTAGTTCAAAAATTCAAGAAAATGTGGACCTATCTCCCACATGCGCCTTCAAGGCATAGTGCTTATTTAGTTAAGCACAGGGACAACTTTATTTTTAGCTTTTTCATGGATTTATATCCCCGAAAGTAGAACCCCTCATAACCACCGCTGTGAGGGCCGTGAGAACCTCAAATCCTACGTGGTAATGGATATTCAGTTCTATAAAAGGGAGTGGATTTGTTGATTAGCTACGTAGCTCCTATCTTCCCAAGAAGGACTCTGTGCTATGGAGTTGAACAGTCAAATAATAGTAATATGTCACAATATTTATGGTCGTAACTTTTTTCAAGGAAGAAATGCAAGCTGAACAAAAATATTGTCTTAGTATTTGTGGCAAGAGCGATTGGACATCCGAAGAAACAAAACAAGAATAAAGAAAGATTATGGAATAATGTTACATTTTAAATTATAAAACAGTTCCTAGTGTTTAACTTGAACCAATTTGAACATGTCAGTCTTAAAAGTAAGAGTTTAACTACAATTAATTTGGAGACGTCAGTCCTTTGAGTGTGAGGCATAGACAAAGCACAAAACAAATTTGCGCACGTACGGAAGCAAATAAATACATGTAGAAAGAAGAACGTTACTGGGCAAATTAATGACTTTGCCCGGATATGAGATTTCGACAGGGAGGAGAAGGGAGGAGAACGGAATACAGAACATGGGAGATGAGATTTTGAAGATGAAGAAGTGGAACCAATTTTTCGAGCAGAAAGAAAATAAAAACACAAGGATGAAATGATGTACAAAATGCATTTAACGACAAAATAATAACATATCTTCGACAAGATTGAAAACCATCCCCAAGTAATAAAGTTCACCAGATTCCGAAATGGAATAAAATTTCTGGGAAGAACTGATGGCCTACTTTCCTTTCACTACACACTGAGTGTCTATGGCAAGGAGAAGAATTTGTTGATATGGCCTTAGTTGAAGAAATATAAATATAAGTTTCTATGACGGTCGGTTCTGGAATTCATGTTATATTAATGTTGCTACCTCAGAAACTGAGAGGATTCAATGTTGGTATTACTGAAGAAATGGATTATAAGAGGGTCCATTGAGGGTGTTTCAGGTATCACGACACAAACACCAAGTTCTTATCAAGACCAGTGCAGCCGTTCAAAACTTCTTACACATATAGACACGGACACACACATACACAGAGAGCGAGAATATTTCATAAGCCTACTTTTACTCTTTTCAAAATAAGAAACGCTGGCCAAACATTCATAACCAGGAGCGTCAAAATTTATACTCTTCAACAAACATTACTGAAGCGATCGAGTCAAGGAATATGAGATGGGCGAGAAATGATGAGATGTGGGGGAGATGAGGAATGAATAGAAATCTGTAGTAGATAAGCTTCAATTGGAGAATTGGTTGAAAAACTTGGACTTAGATCTCTAGTCCCATATTTTTTTTAAAGAAAACTAAGGGAAATTGCTTTCTTCAATATTCCCCTGTTGGTGCGTAACAATTAGTAGTATATAATCTTAACCATGGCAACAAAAGTCAGGTATATTCCGTGTCTTCAGAGCTGTGATGTATCACACTGTAATAATTAGACTTTGTAGTACATACGGGTACATTGCGCCCTCCGTCCAGAGAAGAATCTGGGGCCCAATGGGCCAGTCTGACAGTAAACAAGCCATCTGTGGCGTAAAAATAAGAGCAGTTTTCCGAGTTACCGAACGTCACTCTCAATGAAAAGTATTCTGACTTCGTATTCAGGAAGTCTTAGGTTCAAATCTCAACCCGGATACCGATTATCAAGACAGATATTACTTGTATATTTTCTAGTCCCTCGGTGTAAATGAGAGAGTCAATAAATAGGTTACAAATGGATATAAAACTCAAAACATGTGATACTGGAAACTGGAAAGAAAAAAAACATTTATTTCTCTACATAATCTCCATCAATGTTGATAAAATTATTTCATGGCTTTACCAGTGTATCGAAGCCCGCAACATAGAAGTCTTCTAACTGTTGACTCAGCCACTTCCTCACCTCCGTTACAACCTCTTTTTCATCAGAGAAACTTCTGTCACCAAAGTGGAACAATTTTACCCTACAAACATTTCCCAACATTTCATTATTAATATCTTTCTTACTGAGTCTCTTCCGATAAAATCCACAACAGAACGCTACTGTTTGGTAATACTCTTCGGTAATACTCTTCTCAAGCACGGTCACCATTTTGACTGCTGAAACCAGCCTCTGAACATGCGCATGCGCGTCTACTACCTGGACTGTGCTGCTTTCTAGTGACACACGTTGAAAACCTATTACATCCATTACAGCTCTTTTACTTCCATTTCTGACCTATTTACTGACTCTCCCTCGTACCAGGATACAACCAAACGTACAGACCCGTCTACCTTCTCTCCAGTTCATTGTTCACTGAGCATTCTGTCATCCTGTTCTTTCGGTATATAATCTGCATTATTGAAGTAGCTGTTAAATAAACCTTAAACAAACAAATAACCAAACAATCCCAGAGCTCAGAATATAGAGAGTTCCGCATTAATGCCAATTGTTTGCCTTCACGGATCAAATTAATTATTTAACAAAACTGCATTAAGTGTCGAGTATTTGTAGTTAAGAAAGCGAAGGTAAAATTATCTTCCTCTGTTGAAACTCCAGTGTCTGAATTAAGACCAAGAAAACCTACTTAAAATAATACGGTCATGATAAGCTACAAAACGGGCAGCTAATTCCCAAAGAACTTCTACCGTGCCGGATCAGCGTCCTACAAAGATCTCCAGTACATCCTGTCGTTTCCATCCTGGCTCATTGTGCTGAGACCTTCTTGAAGAGACAATAATCACTGCTCAAGCAATTGCTAGGCTGTTATGGAGTGCGAGATTTCAATGCCGAGTTCAAAGAAGGCTGCTGAGACCACCTTGTTGTCTGTGTGATTGTGCCCCCCCCCAATACTTTATGTTACTAGATTTATGAATTCAGCTTGATGTTTGTGTGTGTGTGTGTGTGTGTGTCTCCTCTTGTTTTTAGGCAACAAGCCATTGCTGGTTATTATTACATAATATTGTCACGTGTATGAGTGTGACTACATGTATAAACGGGTTTGGTAATTGGATTTATTGAGCTCTTACAGAAACGTGGCTACAAGTAATTATAGCCGTTTCACTGAGTTACGCACTCCAAAGGTCACTGTAACCACGAGACATATGAAATCTTCTCGGTCTTACTTAGCCGTGGCTCGGTAGCGGCTTCAATGGCGGACGTTCCTCTTTCTCTGAGTTCCCGAATTGTTCCGGCCTCATCTACCAGCTGCTAACAGCAACAGCTCACAATTACTGAGCCATAGTAATTATATGGTTAACTCTCTCACCAACAAACTAACTCCACTCCACTGACTGACTGAACTGTAGACTTGTCCCGCTTATAAATTCTCGGCGCGGGCCTCGTAGTAACCACCCTTCCTCTGTTGCGTTGACGTCTGTTGGAATGCCCACATGATCGCTACTCAGCCATTGCCTATCAATTGCTGTTGTTTACAGAGCCATTACTTAGCAACGGCTGCTGTATAGCTGCTTATTTCGCGGTTGTTGCCAAACAACGGGTCTACATGCCACAATATAATTTTCCCGTGACCCCCCTAATACGTTTATGTTCTATGTGAGCCTTGTGGTATCAAAGGAAAGTAGGTGATTAGTTCTTCCCAGAACTTCTTGTAATATTATCTTCTCAATCACGTGTAGGTATTCCGAGTGGCTACATCCCTTCAAAGTTTTCGAACAAAAAAGTTATATTAGTATCTCATCTCTTCCATTCCTTTCCACATGTTTCCGCCCACTTTTCCTAATAATATTTCATGTGATTTTCGAGAGATGACAGTGAACTGATGGAGGCAAAGGGAAAATGTTAGGAAGAAGAGGAATACGTAGTGTATCTTAAATTAAGATATAATTATCAGTATAGAAACAGCCATACAGACACAATATGAATTCATACTAATCAATGACGCAATTCTGAAGCTAAATAGTATTCGTATACGCCCGAAGATGACCCAAGAAGAGGGTCGAAACATGTAGCGATACCACCAACAACGAATGAAAATAAATGTTGACACAGTAGTGTCTATTTTGTGTCTTTCTATTATTTGTTGTGCGGCTCTCCCAAATTATAGCTTTTAGTCTTAAACTGGGCCAAGATCCACACATGATCGTAGAGCCAAAGCATAATGAGTAAAGTTTAAAATTATGGCTTTCCTCATTTTGTAATATTTTCTAACATCCTAACACTTCTTCTTTCTTAGAACTCAGTAATCTCCTCAACATCCATCATATAAGATATGATAATGCGAGAAAGGCGAAACATGGGAACCCTGTGCTTCTACAAATGAAGCAGAACTGGAAACCACTCTACCGTGATGCTGGGTGTGAGTAGCAAGGTTTACTCTCCCGTCTTTATCCCCAGCAGCAGCCGAGTGAACCTCAACTCGTTACTGTAGACTTGCGGGGAAGGGGATGACTGCAGTGCTCCTGCTAATGCTGCATCCCGGCCATCCGTCCCGCAGCAGTTGCCATACCAACGGAGCTACCGCGACTCTCCATTTGCAAAGGGATCCAAGTGAGCAAATATTCTGAATAAAAATTTATTTTCTCTTAACCTGGGGTGTAAAATATGGGTCAGTAATTCCTGAAGCGCCGATCATGGTGGCAGCGTGGTCTAAGGCATGAACTGCCTTCGCTCTCTCGAACGCTGGGATCGTGGGTTCGAATCCCACTTAAGGCATGGATGTTTGTTATGTGTCTGTGTTTATTCTGTGTTTGTGTTGTCCTGTGTTTAGGTAGAGGCCTTGCGACGGCCTGACCCCCAGTCCAAGGACTCCTGCCGTCTGTGAAAAATTATTACGGAACTCACTAAGAGGCCAGGGCCCAACAAAGGTCTGAGAGTTATTGAAAGAAGTCCTGAAGCATGGCCCCAACGGGAGGATACACGCTTCTATAAAATTCTGTCTTTGAAGCTTATTCTTGTAGCTAGGAGTTCGACAACCAACCCTACATATTCTGATTGATGCTAACATTTGAAGAGTTACCAGTTCTTAATCAATTTTTATTGGAGACTGTCATATTCTTCACAAATCTAGGAGAAAAACTTGTATCGCTGAATCATAAAAACGCATTTACCGTCATATACATTAATAAGTAGAATATTTTCAGTGAGTTATTCTTGGCATAGAAGGAATTTGCAGCTGATATATATTTACACTTTAGTGATATTGCAAATAGTTCTGTTTCTGAAAGTTTGTTAATTTATTATATTTACTGGAGCCGAGTAAATTCCAAAGGTTTTGACGATGGTGTATAACACTCGGGATTACCGTGTTTTTAACTTTGTCCATCGCCCATTATTCTAAATAACACTAAAGAACACTCCGTTCCCGTCCTCAGGCGAAGGGGCGGGAGGACGGGAACAGATCCAGTCTCCGAAACGCTGTGTTCTCTAGAATACCGGACGATGGACAAGGCCCAGAAACTCAGTAACCCTGATATAACTTGATGCACTCACAGCGATAACTACGAAGACCATTATCTTCCGGGGTGTAACGTCGTGTAGTCCGGTAAACGTCCACAGACATTTCGGAGGAACGTACTCCCTCCATCTCCAGTGTCAAAGAATAAGCCAAACTAAAGAACGGGAAGCAGGTGGCAAGCTGAAAACCTCTTGCTGATTTCTTACTTTGGCTTATTCTTTGACCCTGAAGATGGAAGCAGTACTATCTTCCGAAACCTATGCGGACTTTTACCGAAATCCACGAACTTACACTCTGGGAGACAGTAAGGTGAGGCAAAGTTGTCCTTTGCTTAACTAATTAAGCAGTACGCCATGAAGGCGTATGGGGGAGTGGATGCATAGGCCCATGTTTTCTTGACCTCGGCCGGAATACCGCTGTCGGTGTAATGACTGGATACGGGCAGGACGACCAAGAGGTCGAAATTCTAGTCCCGATGGGGGCAAAAATTTTCACTTCTCCATGTCGCCCAGACCGGCTCTGGACCCACCCAGCCTGCTATATAATGGATACAGGAGGGAAAAGCGGCCGGGTGTGAATCTGACCACTCACCTCCAGCTAGTGCTATTGCCGACAAGAAAATGTGGATCTATACATTCACTCTCCCATACGCCCTGGCAGAGAAGTGCTTAATTCGTTAAGCACAGGGACAACTTCACCTTCGCCTTCACCTTATATGTAGTGATGTAAAATTATTCACTTTAGAATATATTTATCTCTAGTTAATACATTACTAAATTTACGTGTTTTACGAATATTTTATTAAACTTTAGATTTTTGTGGAAATAATGGAAGGAAGTGTGACTACTCCATACACGTCCTTAATGTATCTGTTGTGGTGCTTTGTTAAGTGTCCTTTGTTTCAAGGATAAAGGTGAGAACAAACAAAAGAGAAACATGAAATTACTTAAAAAACAGAACTCAGTTTTTGTGGGAAACAACTGCTGGATTCTTTCTAAGAGACATTAAGAGTAACTACGAATAACAAAGAGTATAAATCTTTGGTGCTTGATAAGAACGGTTCAAGTAAAATACAGTTATGAAGGACATAAATTGACTAAAGATCTTTGTAACAATGAGATATCGTTATTTCTATCTTATGGTTTGGGCACCGTCCTTTTTACTTCCACTCTATAAAGATTAGACTTGAGTTCTGAATAACATTCAAAAGAGAAACAAATGAGGAAATGTAAGCAGAACTTAATTGTTCTTGTTCTTTTACTCTCTTATCGTTTTCTACCTCCTGGTCATAGTTTCCTAACCTACGAATCCCCATGGAAGCTCATACAATAAGAACAAATTCTGTTTCTTCACTCTGTATGTTATCTAAAGTGGCTCGACATCTCTCTGCAAGAACCTAAAATGTCAAAATCAGTTAAACGGTTCTCAGATTGTGAGGTGATGGATCATCACGACTAAGTTTATTTAATTATCACGAAAATCTTAACAAGATAAAAAAGTGGCTTAAATCACGTGTTTAATTCCTCTGTATTTTTTAATTTTTGCTCCGATAAATATTTGGGACGTTGCGCTCCAAGTCTCCTCACATGTGCATGTAGGTCTTGTTGTAAAGGTCCGTCGTCGTAGTTCTTCATTAACTGCAGTTGATATATGTTGACAAATTTTAATATAACTGACTATTATTGAATTTTGTTAATATCCATTCAGCGGGTAGCGAGTCCTTCGGGCGGTCGCACACCAACTGCGTCAAGACAAGTATCAAGACATAGACAAAAGACTCAGTCTTGCTTCATTTGTAATTCAGACTCGAGTCCGCAGACCGAAGTGGCACGTGTGTGCGTCTTATCACATCTTCTCCAGTTGATGACATGACGTCGGCTCTTCACTCGTGCCGATAACATACACTGGTGCTTTTCCTTGAGTACTGATGTCTGAGTCTTACTGCACGTGTTTGCAGCATGAAGCTGACGTCAGCAACATGACTCAGACCGGTGTGCGGCATTTTTCATAATCTCATTTGTTGCAACTGTGCTCCTTTCTTTGCGCCATGTCGCAGACTTCGTGTCTTGACGCATGCCGGTGTGCGGCCAACCTTATATTCCAACAAATGTACAAACACACCTGGAGTAGCTAATGACTATAGTTTTGCAACATGCCGAATTCCCAATGTATATACTGTCACGTGTTGGGTGATTAACGCGACAAATAACTTCACGCCTTACTGGATATAGTGAATTTTATTCCACATTCGCTCTCACAATCACACAATTTACAAGCTCAACATTACGGCCATTGGCAGTATTACAAATACTGTACTGCAATTAACTGGTGACTTACTCGTAACTAGAGATCTCGCGAACTGGTAACTAGTTAGTTAGTTAGTTATTGGAGAGGGTGGTTTTCCCCATGCACTTAGACCTGTATTGGTCCATTGTGCTTCCCTCTATGATTTCTACCAGTCTCTATATCCTACCGGTACTGGTGCTCACTATCAGTCCCGCCCAGCCAGCGAGACCGGCTCTACTAGCTGAGAGGTATCTATAATGCCTCCCCCATCTACCGGAGGTATTAGAGACTGCTGTTGGGGGGGGGGAACGTCCGTAATTTGGTTCAGTGACCTCCATTGGAGATATGAGGTTCTGTTACGTGCCGTAAAGCTACGACACGGGACCCACGGCTTAAAGTCCCTCCCGGAGGACTTGTTCCCTGAATTTTTCCGCCCTTAAAAATTCGACGACCTCCGCCGGATATTTGAACCCGCGTACTACGAGCCATGAGATGGGAACGTTACCTCTAGACTACGGAGGCCGCTAACTAGTAACTAACTGTGAATAGTCCTCGCTGCTCCTTATTTAGCCCCGTTCTGGACAAAACAGAAAACAGTCACGTAATCGGCACCGCTGTTGTCTGGCGCCGTGTTGCTAGCAACGCTGTCGGGAGTTGTTTACCGATACGTAGCAACTGCGGCGTCCCGTGTTACGTCACCGCTGGCGGGGTAGGGAAAGGAGTTTTGACTCGCCTGTTACCCTAGGAACGACAGCGCTCTGATGGTGTTACGTGACCGCTGGCGGGGGGGGAGGGGTGTCCTGCATAGCGCAACACGTCACAATATATATGTGGGGAGGGCTACTATTGGCATGTCGAAATTGACAAAGTCTGATTAAACCCCTCTTTACGAACACTGAAAAAATATCAAACAGTACACAAACCTGGGTGTCTACTTGCAATGGTCTTGATTCTCAACTAGCTGGATACAACGCGGAATCTTCCACATGCCTTCCTCTTCTCTCACTTCTAATAATATGTGGCAAAAAAGGGCCTAAAATTTGTTGGATCCCGTGTCAAGCCATAGGTTCTTTCGTCATCCTGTAACCGGAGAAAAATTGGTGATCTCTTCTGCTATCACTCACTCATGGAGGTGAGCTCTTCTGGAGAAGCCGCCTATTGTGCTACTACTCAAGAACTTCCAAGGATTTTATGGAACCTGGAGGTTCATTACTGCGTTCAAAAGTGCACTTCATTGGTCCCTATCCTGTGTCAGATCAATCTAATCCATACCATTCCATTATGTCTCTCTAAGATTCATTTTAATATTGTCCACTCAATTACGTCTTGGTCTTCCTAGAGGTCTCTTTCCTTCTGGCTTTCCCACCAGTATCCTATATGCTCCTCATTATGTAGTTTTCTTCAACCTCCCGTCATTTCTCTCTTCGGTCCAAATATTCTCAACACCCTGTTCTCAAACACCCTCAGTTTATGTTTCTCCCTCCATGTCAGAGAACAAGTTTCACAACCATACAGAACCAGAGCAAAATTATAGTTTTGTATATTCTAATATTCTTTACTATTATAGGGATATAAATTCAGACGTTGCTCTCTTACAGTCTTCATTGGTAAGCAATTCCTTCACGGATATCAGAATCCACTTTCATTGCTTCCAAGATCATATCTGAAACTTTGCTCGATAATTGTGTACTTGAAACTTGTGTCATACCGTTAAAAAGTGAGTTCCCTTACTCTCCACGCTCTGCTTTTTATATCTTCATTTTACGCCACTTTAGGAGTAAGTGCAACATCAATGGCGAGAACAAACCCAGTTTCCGACAGAGCAACGTTTCCTTGTGTATGCACCTTACATTTCTGCGTCCCATGTATGCCTTGGGTTGCCGGCACCAGGGCAGAGAGAGGGTTGGCAATTGTATTCAAGTTGTAGGAGCACTTTCCTGCTAGGAGATTGCAGGTCCCCAGGATAAGCCCAGGCAGCGGGGAGTGAGCCCAGGATTTCACATCCAGTTAAAGAAAGGCAGAGTGCAACGAGGTCCGAAGCCGAGTGGGACAGAAAATATATCAGTGGACGCGTTGAGGCCTGAAAGTTCCAGACTAAAAAAGAAACAGAAATTTTGAGAAAGAGAAAGAATTATTTTGGTTCTTGATATAAAATTAATAGGAGTGAAAGAGGAAATCCGATAAAGAGAAAGGGATGGATATAGATGAGGGTGAGAGTATTGGGGGTAGGGAAGGGGATGATGATGGCAGTATTGATCTGCCGGGGTTGCCAGGCGGTGGCTAGGGTGGAGAACGAGCACAGCATCCCAAGCATGGAGCAGGGACAGAGGCTGCAGAATGATGAACCTCTTTGAGACGTGCAAATGTCGCAAATTTTCTAGCAGGACTGAAGAATCATAATTTTTAAATTGATCATAATCTTCGGAGTTTCCTTTTCTTTCTTGGAGTGGGTGAGACAGCCCAGTTGGTACGTCGGCCAGTAATCGGCCTCTTGAACCAGTCCCGAATGATAGATGATGAACGTGGAGCAGTCCGTGGCAGGGGGAAACTGAAGTACTCGGAGAAACCCTGCCCCTGAGCCAAATTGTCCACCATAAATCCCACATGACCTGACCAGAGATCGAACCCGGACCACTGCTGTGGGAAACTAATGACTGACCGCCTAGGTTGTGGCACGGCCATGCGGTTTGTTGTATTTGTATAACGTGAGTACTAGGAGTTTCCTTTGGTTTGAACATGGGAATATTGAAGACATCAACACAAATATTCGCAGATAACCTGTGGCTTAAAAAGTTATGGAAGGATGGACTATTTTTAAATCATTCTTGGCGTAGGATATGCAACAGACGTATTAAAATTCATTTAGAATCATGGCAAGATTTCCTGTTGTCTATGAACTACGAAATACCGTTCCTGTAGAAAATAAACAGTAGCCAGTCGTTATAGTCATTAGGCTATGGGCTGAACGGCGATTGGAGAATCGTCGTTCGGTTTCCAGCAAAGGCTAATTTTGTTTCAGAGCGGCTCTTTGTTCCACCGATCCAGGCAGTTACGGAAGTTCTCACCGGAACTATTGCGGTTGAGGCATGAAGCTCAATATTCGCCTCCGTCAACGACCAAGCTTAAGAATTCGTGAAGCTGTGAACGTACATTAAAACCCTCATAATAATAATAATAATAATAATAATAATAATAATAGGAAAAACAGCCCTTTCTTAAACATAGTCTTCCTTAGAAAATTTTGCCAGGCTGCATCCGGTTTTCACTTCTTTGGATTTGGAGTAGTGAAATTTATTACAGAGCAAGGTCGTCAGCTTGGCGTGCAACCCTCAACCTGGAGGACTAAGTCCATGTATTTATGTCCCCCAGTGGCACGGTGGCCCAGTTATACCCCCCGGCACCGGTAAGTTCGCTCTTATTAGCTTTCTGCTACTCGCAGGCCTACGGTGGAGGTAATCTAACCAGCCTCCACACGAGGCAAGAAGAAGAAGAAGTCAGCCAAATCTGTTTAAAGTAAGAGACGTATGTGGATTTGTCTGCTTTGAAGGTTATTCTGAACCATCTCAGCTTGTGTGGCTGATGCTCCCTTCTTACAGCCGTCCCAGAACTTCTCGTCGAAGGATATTTTCAATTCTTTTTAAAAGTACAAAAGAATTATTTATTTATTGCCTTTCTCTCAATCAATTTACAATAAGAAGGAAATTAAGAAGTTTAAGTTTAAGTTTAATCTTGCATGAACTCCTGAAGTCCCTTATTGTTATTAGATTTTCATCCGGTGACTTTTCTCAGCCGTTAAAATGACAAACTCCGAATGATGTTGATGTCTCAGACATCAAAAAATGCCGGTGAGTTAATTTATATATTCAGACCCTTGAATACAAAAACTTGCTATAGTGTGAATGCGTACGTTTATAACATTACTGATATTAATTTTAATCATGGCCTCAATAAAGTTAAATATCCTTTAATTGATCATGTAAAAAAAACGTAATTCCTCTTATTAATATTTCTCGAAATTCTTAATAACAAAATTGGAAACTCTTTGCCCAGTGATAAAGTGAGTGAAGCTTGAAATATGTCGCTTACTTTTACCTATAGTTAAGTGTACCTGAAGTTATGCCTCCGTTCTGCCCATGTGTCTTCGTGCCCTATTACCTAATGAAGGACTGAGAAAGTGTATCTAGATAGTACAACATGGGTTTTCCAGTGCATCTCTTTCTCAGATAGTTCGAGACCTTCTTTCTCTCTAACCAAAACATTGTCTTTCCCGTGCAGTGCAGTTCCTCTGGGACGACTCTAATGCAAGAACTGATATGCAGTTCGCATGCCTATGCCCGTTAATTTATCATGTGCAACTGAATTCAAGATTAAGTAGGCCTACAGTTCATATGATTCTTGATCTGTCGTTGAAATATCTGTTAATTGACGCATATGATCGTTTCTAGGCAACGACTCGGTAAACACAGTTCCGGAGTTACGCTGTCAACAATATAAAGACATCCATTACTAGGTACCGCGCCAACTAACTCTCATTCTAGTACAACAAAAAAGAACTGTTTTCCGTGAGGTCCGTGCCGAGGAATCATAAAAGGGCACAGAAGGAATTCCGAGGCTGGCGGCTGTAGGAGTACAACGGAGAACGAGAACGACAGTTAAGGGTGTCCTAGTGATTTTTGAAGTGGGTAGATTTGTGACAACGCTGTAATTGATTGTGATTGAGAGAGACTGTAAAAGAAGTTGTTAATAAGTCAATCATCCAATTCAGAAGCCATTATTATTAGTCACGGAACCACAGACACGTGAAAATATGCAAGCATAATTTAAAAAATTCACCTTATACAAGAATATAAGGGATGGGACTATTAGTTACTTGCATTGATAACAATGATATGATTTGTATCAGTTTCAGTAGTGTTCATCTCTGAATACAGGAAACGACAAAGTAAGTATTCGATTAGCTTTTTGAGAATAATGCTGGCAGAATTTATGAGATAAATCAGGTGTTTTGGCATCTGCAATCAGATTTGAAGTGTTTTCGACATTGCGAATCCTAGTATTCACCAAATAAACAGGACTAAACAAGTCTTTATATAGATATTACTAAAAATTAGGAGAATTATCAATAATTGGATTCCGAGGATTGCAAAAAATTCAAGCCAGCTGCTGCACTTAGACGGATATTGCGATGCGAACGAGCGGAAGACATGCCGACGCATTTCGTAATTGAAATCCTTCCGAGATATCTTGGTATTCTCATTTTGCTTAGGAATCTTTACGACATTGTTGTTGTAAGGAATGAAGGATCTAATCAACATCGCCATCTTGTGGGAATTTCGCGAATCATGGAACTGCAAGGGCCATGTCCCCTTCCCCTTCCAACTTCCCTACCCATCCCATCATCCGGGTTTTGCTACGTCAGGGAAAGAGGTCCAGGGTCAGCAAGCTATCTATCGACATCCACATCAAGTAGCGCCATTTTGATATTTTACCAACAAAATTGTATGTTTCATAATTAAAGTGTGATTAATGTACAGACTCACACCCGAAATGATGTTCAGAACACACTGCACCATTTTCGTGCAGTTACTTCGTATGAAACACACAGTGTATGCTAAAGAATGGTGAAATAATTACCTATAGTACATAATTATTGTAATTAACAATTGTTTTGTTTGAGAAAGGTATCTGTAACAGCATGTTGCATGTTCCGAACTCCAACCTATGAATCCCGTGGCTTACATTTGTGACATATAATTTTTCGGCGTTAACATTACGTATCAAATAGCTACAATGTACAGAGTTTTCCTTAGGCAGATGTCATTTATTCAGCCGATGAAGATATTTTCTGTGATGAAGCCGAATTTTCAAGGACGAAATTGCGAAGGTCATCGCGTTATTACTCAGGTCAGTGTACACGTAGTCTTCATACAGCATTTCTGCATGTTCCATGAAAAAAAAGAACTCCGTGGCCTTCAGTCCGCAAGCCAACTATACCGACAGCGTGACCGCCGCTTGACGGCGAAGTTAGTGCCAATTTTAGCGGTTAGAGTGTGTCACGTGGTCAGCGCAACGGATTCCCAATGCCGTTAGTCTCGGTTTTCTTGACCGGAGCCGCTATTTCCTTGAAATATTTCCTCAGTTATCCTCACGAGGCTGAGCGGGCCCCGTTTCAGACCCACTACTTCTCAGAAAATCTAATAACACTGGGAATCGAACCCGAGACCTCTGGATCTGTAACGTAGAACTCTGACCACTAGACCACTAAGGTTCCGTATGTTCTATGGGACGTCCTAAATAGAACCCAGGAGTGCCGACCCCTCAACAGTGACGTTCAGTCTTCTTAATTATAAATCGATAAGTATCTGTAGACATGTAAAAATATTTCACAATTTGTCTTCATAAAATGAGACACGCTCTGTGGGATTAGGATCAACCTCACGCTCTTCTTAATCTCATACGTAATGAATAATTTTTTTTTGTTTATCGATTACAATGAAGAAAGTTAACATATTCAGGACATGTAGAATGGATGAGAGGGATCGGTAATTAATTCGGAATTTTAATCGCAAAACCGGAAAGGAAGAGATCTCAAGCAATAGCTATACAATGATAACACAGGAATAGAGATAGAGGGTGGACTGGGTAGGAATAGGCTCTTGTCAATGTGGGAGTGAATATTCAGGCTCCTAAAAGGAGCAAACTCTCTTAATTGGCTGAAAGACAACGAGTGTAGCTAATCAGCTGGCTCATGTAGATAGTTATTTCGTAAATATATTGATATTATTAATATGTTTACTGTATTTTGATATAATTCTAGTTTTTTTATATTTATTCCACAATAACGTATTTATTTCATCAAAGAACGATCCATTAACAGTTGGCTATCGTCACCCTCTCAATATTGTTTTACATTTTGCCTTTACTTCTTACTTTCATTCTGTAACTGAAACTTCACTTCTATACTGCACACCTGAAACGTACAGTGTTTCATAAATCTATCGTTAGCTTTCAATTTTTTAATGATTTGAAGATATAATTGGCAGTAAATATGATGTGTGTGTTATTTAAAATTTCCAATTGATACCTTTTTCATCATAATAATATTTACATATTTAAGAATATATATCTTTAATTTTTCAGTGTTCTGCATATTTCTTAATTTTAGGATGCTCAGTTCTATTTCGAGAGTCACTATGTCCATCAAAATGTATAACATTTTTTAACTTAGAAATCATAGGTTCTTACTATTTTAATTAAATACTTGGAATCTGAAGGTTATATTTTATCTGGTGTCTTATAGAATTTTATAATTTCTATCCATTTCACTTTGGAATAGAACAAATCACAGGCATGAAATTTTGTATAACATTTTCAACATATTCATAACTACGAACAAAAGTAAGCAGTGCTGTGAATACATTTTGAAGTAACTGGGAGTTATTCGACGTTATTAAATAAATAGTGTCCATGCTATCACATCTTATGTATTTTTTGTTCCAACACGCATTACTACAGTTAATTTTTAGATTATTATTAACGAATGTACCTTTATTTTAATTCGGTTCCTTCCTAAATCAGTTGTTTAGAAAAAATCCTTACTGTAGCAATATACTGTATATTCACAATACAAAGATACAGTAACAGTAAGTTCACCGGCTGTGGGATAGATGGCAGCAAGATACAGCGTCCGTGTCTGTTTACGGGGGGGGGCGGTGTTCCATCTGGGGTTACCATAGTTACCGAAGGTTTTTGTTCTCACACCATGTACTATGAAAGACTGGTCTGTATGTGTCTGGAGAGACGCAATAATAATGAATGTGATGGTTGGTCCATTGTGTCAGTATTCGCCCCTCCACCAACATCTCATCCACTCCTTTTCACCCTCGGGGGACGCCATCTGCCGCGCAATTTCGTCTCAGCATCGCGTCACTCCTGCCACCTAGCGGAACGTCGTTGAAGCTTTCCTCAAAACATCCATACTTTTACAGCTTTGTTACAGCGGACACAGGTGGCAACTTTTGTTCTCTTTCTGTTTCAAAAGTAACCCTACTTCTTCTAGTGGCACTTGACAGGAAATATTTGGTAAATTATTTTGTACGAGTGCACGTAGAAAGGACCCGAATTTTGAAGACTTCAAAACAGTTGACATGAGAAGAAGATGCGGTGACGAAGAGGTTGATCCTAGCATTATTTGTGGAGCCACCTCACGAGCACCAGGAGAACTTTCGCGGTTGTGGCGTCTGGAGGCTCATCATCAGGAGGCTTTGACCGGTGGCACGGCGGCGTGGGCTTGGGAGGCCGCGGCAGAAAACACTGTGAGTAAACAGATGCCTGTCTTCATAGAAGTTCTATTTACGCAGTGATAATTTTTGTAAAAAATATATTCTTCAGAATGTGCCAATTGTTGCTGGCATTTCATAACCATTTGCGACTTTAAACAAGTATTCAATGTGCAGATTTTCTGGCCATTATTGACTTACGCTTGAATTTTGTGAAACATAAAGGGTGGAATGCACAATTGTAATGTTTAATCTGTAAATTTTGAATTGAACACTTCTTTTAAACGTTAATAAGAGAATAACGCGTAAGATTTTATGCGTAGTGTTAGTGTTACAATAAATTATGTATAAAACTACGTTTCAAGTGATAACTATGATGATCCTACATGAATACTTTCCTATGAGTTTATATTTTAAGCAAAACAAAAATATGTCACTGTTATACGTACGTTTCGAAGTAATTATTAGCAAATTAATTTCTTTTATAGATTATAAATAAAGGATATATTTCTATTTTACCTGTAAATTACGGGGAGATTATATTAAAATGGAATGTAAAAAATATATGACAATATGGACCGGATTCAGTTGGCTCAGGATACTGTTCAATAATGATATGTACTGAAAAGGTTAATGAACTTTCGGGTTCTCTAAAAGGAGAAGAATTTCTTGACTAGCTCTAGTTTCTCTTTTACTCATATCATTACTAATTTACTTTCAAAATGTATTTGGTATTGAAATCTTGTTCATCGTTCAGTATATTTTCTTCTATATGCATATCTTTTCACTAGGCTTTTAAAAAATATTATGTAATCAAAATTACTCGTACTAATGATTTCTTTTGGTTTGAAAAAATAGGACTCAACTTCCAAACATAATACAGTTTCACAGTGGGCCTAAGAATTATTACATCCAAGAAATGGAAATTAACAAGGGAATATATAAAATAATGTACCTAGGAAGTTCATAATATGTACCCGTTAAATAAAGTTAGGGTAATCAAATGAAGGAAAGTGAGATGATTTGGGCATGTCCCACAAAGGAGAATACTGAGAAATGCATACAAAAATTAGTCTCAATTCATAGAGAGAAGAGACACCTTGAAGACAAAGGGAAGATCAAGGGATAATATTGAAACGAATATTAAGGGAATCGTTTATGATTATGTGGACTGGCTTTATCTAGCATAGGATACAGTTCTGCTGCTGGTATTTGCAAACATGACAATGAGTCTGAAATTTCCAAAATATACACGCAGTTTCTTAAATAACTGAGCGACTATCACTTTCTCAAGTAATCTGCTCTATTTACTTAGGTGTAAATTTATAGCTTGCCACAAAACGGAATGTTGTCCCTAATAATGTAATGTAATTATGTAATAGTATATTAGTGTTATTTTTTATGAAATCAACGTATCGTAATTGAAACTGTATGTGGTGTTTTCTTGCTGCTCTGTGGGCTCACCGCCATCTTGTGGTACAGGATACGAGCGTTGCCATGGATACGAATAGCAGCTTCCCCTTCTCTGGTTCGTCCAGCCAGTCCCAACAGCCACAAGATCTGGTCCAGCAACAACTACAACAGGTTCCGGGGCGCAGGACTCCTCTCGGAGCTGTGGGACTAGGGGGGTTTTATTTCTCTTCGTCTCCGTCATGCCCCCCGCCCCCCAACAATGGAACATGCCCCCTCCAGGCTGACGAGAACAGGCCCGAGTCAGCCGGGTCACACCATCAAAATCAGCACATGGGACAGAGGTATAGTAAAAGATTGTCCTCTTATGGAACCACGCAAAGCAGGAAAATTAACAAATGAATGCATAGCGAAGCAACTCTAGCACTTTCGCCTACTTTTGTTTAGTTATCGCCAGAATTGTAAGACGCACAAAAAAATGTGTAGCGTACGTAAAATATGTGTTTCATTTCCATCTACAAACTTTGTTCGAAATATTTCCATTTACGTGTAAAATGTCCGTTGTTGATGTCGAATTTAAAAAAATGAATATGTCGTCGAGTTTATGAAAATTTTCTAGTATAAATTTTCGTGAAAATAGGTTCAGCTTTCTCAAAATGGTACGTGTGAACAAAGACAAACTTGACAAACTAATAGGTGTATTTCTTGCAACTGCTTTTAACGAATGTGACAAAAATAGCTCCTACAAGAATCTCGTTAGTAGCTTACGAAAATAAATTACTGAGAAGGATGTTTTGATACATTTGTAGTGTTTTGCACATTCTACATCGTCTTGCTTCTATTTAAAAAGCAACGTTTCTTAGATTGGATTCTCCGATATTTGAATTTAAAGGAATTTAGTTAAAAACGACATTTAGGAAGTTTTGTCTTCCAGCCAAAAAGAACTCTGTTATGAAACAGAAATTTCAAGTTACTTGTATACAAAATTAGAGGAGAATTTTGAAAGGCATTTGTAAGTTGTTAAAATTCTGCACTTAAACTCTGCTGTATTTTAACTTCAATTAAGAAGATACACAAAGCTTAAAGTTTGTATTAAGTCAAAATGCCCGTTACAAGAATGGACAAGAATATTACGTGTACATCCTGTTGATTCGGGTTTTCTGGAAGTAATTATGACTGCATTTATGATATATCAATGTAACCTACTTTAAGATATTCCGTTACATTTGGTATGTTTCAGTCATTCAAGTATTTTAGGCAATAAAACTGTGTGTTTCAATGAATCTGGAAAAGATAATATTGCCACTTGTTTATGGCTGCGTGACTAATAATAACGGATTTGGTTTGGATAATTACATTTATTAACACCTTCTTTTACTATCACTAGTAATCACAATCAGTTACAGGGCTATCGCTATCTACCCATTTCACAAATTTCAAGGACACGCTAATTCTCCTCAGTATTCACTAGTCTTATCCTGCTAACGGATTTATAACAGTCTCACTGTAACTACAGCACACATAAAGTCCTCTTTTCATATGCTAAGCTTCTCTTCGCCGGCTAAATTTCGACTGACAACTTGATCTTTACTTCACATCCTCCCATACAGGACTCAGTCTTAACTGAACTGTCAGTTATTGTTGACTTCTCTTTATATAGTCTTTCGTCCGACCACAATAAAGAGAACACATCCGTTGCCTTGCAGTGGATATATGCGAACTGCATAGAGAACACCCCTTTCGACATCAGATCTATTATTGCATTCGTGTATTGCGGGCTTTGCCTCCAAATGGGTTTACATGTCACAATATGTTCCTCTAAAGCCGGCCACTCACGACTCCTCTCGCTAATTATTTTACCTGCGCGCTCTGAAATCTGAGGGGTTTCATTGAAGTCGAGTAACTAACCGTACAACACGGTCGTGTCCGAAATTATGTCCCGACTAACGCTTCGACTTACCATGCAGGAATAGTGGTCACGGTAGCTTCTTTACATATCGATTCCAGTTTGTTATTCACGAATTATACCGTCATTTTGCACTGTGTAATCTGATGTGCTTACAGCGTCGTTAATTATTTACAGCCCATATTATTCAGATTTCTAATTTTGAGAGGGTGATGAGGGATGAAGATAAAATTGTGGGAGGGTGGTGAATAGAACTGAAGTCACATAGTCGAGAGGCGCTTTCTTTTTACCTACGCATGGAAATAACGTTTGCCTGACTGAGGGTTCTTAGTGTCTTGCCTGGCAGTCCTGCGATGGAAACCCTTTCTCCCACATGGATTCCAGTTCGTTATTCACAAATATCCTGTAACTGGACACTATATAACGTGTGTATTTGAAAAGTGTCGTTAAATGGACAAGATCTCAAGAACAAGAAAAGTTCTTACTATACAAGTTATTTTATTTTTTGATGTATGTGTATTTGGTGATGATACAGAATTGGTTTATAGTATGATATTCGTAACATGAAGTGTAAATTTCTGTTGCATTTTTGGGAATTCATTGAGAAGTTTGTGAGCATCATTATGACTTACAGTTTCCTATAGCATAACACCCCCAATATTTTTGTGTTGGAATCTGAAGTCACTATGAAAGAAACTTGTTTCCTCAAACAAAAACCCTATGAGGGTCAGTGATTAATGTTCCTTGACTATGCAAAACAAGAAGTTAATATTGTACAAGGATATTTATTTATCATGTGCTAGATGCTGTCGTGACATCAAAAATAGTGTAGAAATTGGCCTATACTATGATATTCCTAATATAAAACATAAATTTCTGTTATGCCTCTTTTCTTTTATTAAGGGGTATATTAACATGATTAATACTTAACATAGACTGAGGGTGTTTGAGAACAGTGCGTTGACGAGAATATTTGGATCGAAGAGAGATGAAGTGACAGGAGGTTGTAGAAAATTGCACAATGAGGAGCTTCATAACTTGTACTCTACTGCAAGTATAATTAAAATAATCAAGTCAAGGAGGATGAGGTGGGCAGGTCATGTAGCACGAATAGTGGAGAGGAGGAATGAGTGTAAGATATTGGTGGGAAAGTCAGAAGGAAAGAGACCACTGGGAAGACCAAGGAGTACGTGGGTGGACAATATTAGAATGGATCTTAGAGAGATAGGATGTCATGGTGTTGATTGGATTGATCTGGCTCAGGATAGGGACCAGTGGACACGGTAATGAACCTTCGGGTTCCATAAAATGCTGGGAAACTCTTGAGTAGCTGCAGAATTGGCGGCTTCTCAAGAAGGGCTCAGCTCCATGAGTAAATAAGTGAGTAATACTTAACAGTTTCTAATAGCGTAATATCCCTGTCTTGCTACGTTTTAATTCGAGGTCGCTATGAAACAAAAACGTTTGTTTTCTCACAAAAACAAAAAGGAAGTTTAATGACTGATATTCAGAGACTATACATAAGCGTAAACACATAGGTCAAGAGAAAGCCAGGTAATCTAAGTGTAAACCAAAGATGAATTGATGAGCTTCATTATGTGTATTTTAACGACGACAATTCGCCGTGCTGATGCGGCAACTTCTCCAGCAGAGCAGAGATGCAGTGACATCTATGCTACGATCTGTAGGCGTTGGCAGAAGTGTAGCACTCGACACATTCAAGGATAATTTTCAAGTTCGCTAACCTTGAATATCAGGAGGCCAAGGGGAAAGATAAGACGCAAACAAACGATGTTATCAAAAGTAATAAAACTAGTTGAAAGCGAAGTTCTCAGATACGCTATTTGGGACGTAATTTTACGTATTACAATATTTAAGGGCGTGAAATTTGTTCACTCGCTCTAAACATGTTAGCTCGTACATACCGAGCAATCGAGATCAGTGTAAAGGGGAAAAACATTCGGACTTAAGAACGAAGAAGTAATGGAAGGTGGAAATACATAATCAGGGGCTTCACAATTTATAGCCTTAACGTACCCAATACGTATAGGATACCTGTGTAGGTAAAAAAGTAAAGTTGTTCCTGTGCTTGACTAATTAAGTATTACGCCATGAAGGAGTATGGGGAAGTGGATATATAGATCCACATTTTATTGGCCTTAGCATTACTTGAAGGTGAGTAGTCAGCTTGACGCCCCGGCCGCTTTACCCCCGGGGAAAAATTACCCAGTACCCATTGGATAGGAGGCTGGGTGAATCCCAGAGCCGGTCCAGACGACATGGAGAAAAGAAAATTCTTGATTCTACGGTTCTTGTTTATTTAACGATGCTGTCAATAACGTCTAAATAATTGTGACAAATGAATAATGAATTTGTACATATATCAACATGAAGCAGTACTGACCTAATGTGAAGTTTTGCTTTGTCAGTTACCACAGGAAATATGGAATACCTTTGAGGACCTGAAAAAACACGAAATACTCGTACTTCTGTCATGATACCGGTCTCCGAACCAAGACCTGAACCTGGAACTTCCAGAATATAAAGCAATTGCTATCTTCTCGAACGTGAAGTTCGATGTTATAAATTGTTATTCATTACAGTTGCAGCTGATTGAGGGATAGAGGAATATAACAAATGCCTAACAAAAAATTTTGCAGCTTTGCATGTAGTCCTCTACAAAATCCTGCATGAAACTATTTTAAATATTTCGGTGCAGCATACAAGTTCCACCATTAATGTCATCAGTAATTATGCATGCTGAGCTTAAATATTCTTTGTGTTTATAGATGTCTGTTGAAACTATGGGCGTGTACGATTCCGTAAGAGCATTATAATTCCATTAAAATATACAATAAGTATGTATATTTGAATGTGGTATAAAATTTTCTTTCTATTTTTTTTTTCAGGCGTAAGTAATTTTACTCTTTCTTACTCTTAGTTCTTCGTTGTTAGGGTAATGTCCTGCTTATTGCTGTATTCAGGGACTTCTCTCTTTTTCAATAAAGTGTCACATTTTCTTTTTCAGGGTTGTTTGTGTTAATGTGTGTTATTTGTCATGTGTTAATATACAATTTCTACATTTATTTCATTGAATGTTCATGAAACGCTAAAAATTGTACGCTTTCTTGTCAGATTAAATCAACATCAACAACGATCTTCCAGCATGGGGAGCAGTGGCGGTGGTAGCGGAGGTGTTGGCAAATCGAAATCCCGTCAGGGTAAAATGGTGCGACTCAACATCAACGCAAGAGAACGAAGAAGAATGCACGATTTAAACGACGCATTGGACGAATTACGTAGCGTAATCCCTTACGCACATTCGCCGTCAGTGCGGAAACTGTCCAAGATAGCGACTCTTCTCCTTGCTAAAAACTTCATTCTTATGCAAGCGAATGCACTGGAGGAGCTGCGACGGCTCATCGCGTACCTACAGCAAACGGTGGCAGCGGCGGGATTGGCTCCAGCAGGTGGATACGCTGAACTGGCGGGATTCCCCGCAACTCCAACCGCCACCAAACTACAGCAACAGGCTCAGGTGGCAGCTACGGCAACATCAGCCCCAAGGGGCTCCAACGGTTCTGTAGTGGCCCCTGGATCGGCCACGGCTTCTTGAATGTTAAAGAAAAAACTGCAATCATAAGATTAGTAAAATCATTTGGACCAGCCGGGTAATAAATAATAGGGAGTAAATAAATAAATCTTCGGTAACATAAATTAACATGCAGGTTTATAAGACTCTGTGTAACTTCAGACTTTAATCTAAAGAATTTTAGTTTTACAGACGATACATGACACACATAAATCGGCCTTATAATATCACTGACATAAGATAGTGTAATCATAAATGTCTGTAGCAATACAATTGTAGTTGTCATTAGGATATAAAATCAAAAGAAGGCTGACAAAAATGAAATCACGGGAAAGACTACTGAAACGCAATACAACTATAACAGACTCATACAAATGTCACTGATAAATTAAGATTTAAACATACATTATAATTTTATAAATAGAATAATTCTTTCGCCTCAACTTCGTTCTGAATTGCTGGAGGCTGGTAACTTCGTAAAATACTTTATAATTTTCTCATTTAATTAAAATTAAATAACAAAGTCTGTAAAAGTTGTATGAATCAGGAAGGAATATACAAAATTTATGTGAAGTAGAGTCACAGTAGATTAATTATGTTCAGAAAGAGAGTTATAATAGTTCTTACTGCGAATATCGAATTTTTGCTTCATATCTTGTATGAATAACATACTGTAACGTGTTTTGCTACTGAAGACGCCGATCAGCTTGTTAATTGGTGTATTTAAGAACCTACAAGTCATAACTACAAATACTTATAAAACAGTTGAGGATCACACAATTTATACACCCTACACAATAATCTGTTCACTCTATCTTCAGTGGCCTTCTCTTATTCACAGCAGGATACGGGAGCTATACCAATGTCACTGTATTCATTCATTCATACAGTGACATTGGTATAGCTCCCGTATCGTTCTGTGAATAATTGAAGACCATTGAAGATAGAGTGAACAGATTATTGTGTAGGGTGTATAAATTGTGTGATCCTCAACTGTTTTATAAGTATTACACATTCCCAATAACTTCTCACACTAACGGTATTCACGTTCACGATTCACTCGCTACAACTGAACTCGGCGACCGCTACAATTCAACTGACTCCTTAGGCAGTGCAGTTCTCTTACAAACCCTCAGACAAACAACGGAAAAAGCGCCTCGCTTTCTTGTTGCGTGATCGCCGTGTTTACATTTGTTGCTGGGCAACGCTGCCAAGAGTTGTTTATTGCTGCGTAGTAACCAGCGTGCTTCGGCTCGGCTCGGCTCGGCACGGCATGGAGTAACACCGCTGTCCTTACTTTTGCGTAACCTGGCAACCGACCGTTTATCAAGTGTCTGTCTTCGTGGTATCATGTTCCACCTCCCGTTGCCCAGCAACGGTTAGACATGTCACAATAGACTTCGGACTGGTTTTGTATGCATCCTCCGGATATGTAGTTGTGGCGTTTAAGGAAAGTTATCTTCAACCTGTATACATAACTCGGTGAGGTGTTAGCTTAACCTTAGACATGTTAATAAACAGAGATACTAAAATCGAGAGTGTACTTAGCTTTACTGGATACCCAGACTTTGTCCATCATCTGGCACTTCGAAAGGAACGTAAAATTCCAAGCTCGATATATTACTGTCATTAATTGAAAAGCTGGCGAGAAGCTATTCAGATGTGTCCCTCAGTGCACTATTTGAGATATCTGTCTTTGGCGGACACATCTGAGTAAGTGCTCCCCTCCTTCACTACTTCAGCTGAGAACGGAAAAAGATCCAATTTTTGGAACACTGTGTTCCTATTCGGAATAACAGAGAATAGACACAGCTCAGGGATCCAGTAATTAAGTGTAATGTACCATCGCCAGAACACTTTGGAACTGATAGGGCACTTCATTGTAAAGTCGGAAGAAAGACAATTTAGTATGCGTGTGTGCGTACTTGCTTGCGTGCGTGCGCACATGTGCGTGTAAGTGTATTTGAAGGACGACACAATTTTCTTCTTTCTTTCTTTCTTTCTTTCTTTCTTTCTTTCTTTTTTTTTTTGGTAGATTACTTTTAGTATATACTTTAATACTGAGTAAGACAAAGGGAAATATTCTGTACCAATTCAAACACACAAGCTTATAGCTCAACTTACAAACCTCTGTTTAGTTTATCATATCAAAGTATCTTTTTTAAAATAAGAATGTAATTTACACTAAAATGAGCGCTTGTTAGTTAACTCTTTATAAACTTCAAAAAGTTTTTTCTGAGATTCTAAATAAATCAGAGGAATATAAATATTTAACATCCACGGACTTTGCATAGCCATAAGAAATAACTCTGCAAAGAGTGATATTCTTATCGATACTGTCATGTATCCGGGGTCTGCGTGACTAATACTAACGGGTTTTGGATTTAATAATCGAATTTACTGGGCCATTATTCAACTAGTTACAACAGTTCCCAGATCACTATCTGAAACAGTGTCATCTTCTGACTGGACACTCCACGGGAACTATTATAGCTTCCAGTTAAACTGTCGGTTATTGTTGTCTCTGCGTTATATAGCCTGGGTCGGATCACAGGCACAGAAAACACATCCGTTGAGTGAGAATGGATATATATATGAACCCACATAGGAAACACCTCTTGCAACAGTGGTTCTACTGTTGTGTACGTGTATTGCGGACGTTGCCTAGAAATGGATCTACTCTATTGTTGTTTGCGTATTTGTTGTGGGTTTGTTTATGAGTCTTTCCCTAGTAATGGGTCTACACGTCACAATATGAAGAAAGTAATTTGAGGCAGGCACTTGAAGTCTATGGTCTAGAGCTGAAGAAAATGTCCGAACTTGTGTATGCAAGAATTCTCTTAGTGTAATATAACAAGTTGATATACTTTCGTGGCTGTGGGTAACATGCCGGCTCAGGCGACCTCCAGCTACTTTTGTGGGTGTTAAATTTAACCAAATATGCTGCAAAATGTTTTATTTATTGAAAAAGATATTTATTTTACACAAAATTTGCCAATTTTTGTGTGACAATTTTGAGACATGTATTCGTAAAGCAAGTTAAAAAATTAACTAGACACTTTCCGTATTTCTTCTTTTAGAAAAAAGTTTTAAATTTCAATGAAGGAAGTAAGAATGTTACGAAGCGCGAGCAGGAACAACCGGTTTAGTACATTATACGATACAATCACTTCCTGGTTTATGTGATTTCGGTTTAACATTATTGAAGATTGTCGGCCTAAACAACTTCTTCATGCCAAAATTTGTAATAAACGATAAAACAATCTAATAAGTTTAGAACTTCGATTGTCTGGGCTGCGATGTATCTTACGGCGAAGGGAAACATCCCGAACAGAAGTTGTCTCGATCTTCATATATTTGTCAAAAGATAACAGAGCGCTAAAAATAGACTAGAAAGGAAGCTCAAACTAAATTATGTAAGGTTATAGCAGCTCCTATACGTATTTATGTATAGACGGGATAACTGGGCTCTACATACGTAGAAAGGAGGAAAATTGAAACAACAGAGATGCGCTCTTAAGGCGTGTATTTGGATATAAACTTATTGAAAATGCACGCAATACGACAATATGCAATGAATTATTAATTTTTGCTTTAGAATAAAGAACCCGAGACTTCAAAGACAAGTGACATAATCACATCTTACGAAAGAGTGAACTATTCATAACTGACCCACAAATTTCAGAATTGCCAGCCAGAGGGGTGAGGAAATGTTGGGCGGCGGAGTAGACGACCAGAGGGCGATCTTTGAACAGTCTAATGATGATAATGTTGATGGCCTCTATTTAGTTCACGTAGTTTTATTTCTGACGTCGGGACTGTTAAGCGATCAATAGGAGGCAACATGGAGTAGACTTTGTAGCGATGAAGGCAATTGAAACTATGCATTTACAGCTGCCCGAAGCCATAAAACAAGAAACTGAGCAAAATAATTTAGATCAATATATTTGTATAAATGTCTGAGCTGACTTGGCTTATAGAAAACTAGCTCTAGATATACGCGTTTATAAATTAGGCAACGATTTTCTGGAGCTCATCTATCCCGTAAATCGTGACGTGGCTATACTGCGAAGAGCACCTGATAGGTTATCATAGTGGTAATATGCCGCAGAGCATACCCATCTCTTAAACTTTGTCCAAGAAATAAGTTACCCTCATTAAGGTATCTCCTGCCTGAAGTCGATGGCCATCACCTTCCGCTCCACTGTCTGCTCACCAATCCTGACTCTCTTTACATCTCATTAGACGTTGTACGCCCATCAGCTCTCAATTTACATAATATAATATCAATTAGTGAATTATCGACAGCATAATCTGGTCTTCTCAGACACACTTTTCTCTTAACAATAGAATTTGTTTAATGAATACACTGGTTCAGTGCCTCACTTCTGGGGGAGATGAGATTAACTCCGCTGCTGTACTTTGCGAGAGGATTGAATAGGGCTGAATCTCTGAAATATATCTGCATAAAAATATAAAATCGGTGGCTTTAGTCCGCAAACGAACTATACCGACGGAGCGACCGCCGCTTGTCCGCGAATTTAGTGCCAAATTTAGCCTATAGAGGGTGTCGCGTGATCATCGCAACGAATCCCCACGACCGTTAATTTCGATTTTCTAGACCGGATAAATATATACGATGAAGTAAAATAGTGAGAGTTGTACCTATTCTAAATTAAGAAATATATCATGAAGGCATATGAAGGGAGTGGAGATATGGCTCCAGCATTTCTTGCACTTGCACTAGATGAAGTTGATTCGTCAGCCTCATGCCCCGGCTGCTTTTGAGGAAGAAGCTGCCAGTGCCAGGGTGGTGCCCAAAGTTGGCCTTGGCGCTGTGGAAAAGAGAAAAAATCTCCCTACCTGGAACTGAACTCCGACCTCTCGGGTGTTCCTCTCCACATCAAGTAAGCTTTTCCGACTTCCAACAAATAACAGTTTTCTCTGATGAAACTTATTCAGAATAGAAACAAATTTCGAGGGAGGAACTAAGATTTATAGCAGTATCTCATCATCATCATCATCATCATCATCATCATCAGTAATCTGTCAGACGACAGGTACACAGTCTCTTCCAAAAAATTCCTCCACTTAATGCGATCTAGAGCTTTCTCCTTCAAATGACAGTATCCTCTTCTGTCTCCAAGGTCATCCAGCATCTTCTTACGTCTTCTTCCACGTCTTCTTGTCACTTCTATCCGCCCCTCTATCTTTCCTTCGATAACTTCTTTTAGAAGGCAGTTTCTGCGTAAAACATGACCAATCCAATTAGCCTTCCGTTTTCTTATTTCGTGTAGGATATTCCTCTGCTCACTGACTCTAATTAACACTTCTTCATTTCTCACATAATCGGTCCAACTGATCTTCTCCATCCTTCTCCAACACCACATTTCGAAACTTTCCAGATGTTTTTGATCTACTGCCCTAAGTGTCCATGTTTCAGCCCCATATAGAGCTATGTTCCAAATGTAGCATTTCACTAGTTTCTTCCTCAAATTTAAGTCCATAGTATCTCATATCATTTATAAATACACTTTTACTTTCCTTTACTGATTATCCAAAAAAGAAAAAATGAATCGCAGTTAGTTGAATTAGTGAGGGTAATTGTGAGATCTAGTTGTAGATGGAGTGTTGTTAAATTGTATCTTAAGGACATGTGGTGTGAGGAGGTATACTGAATTTGTGTGATTCAGCTCAGGGACCAATGACTTGTTCGTTTATACCCTGTAATAGACCTTCGGGCACGACATAACGTGAGGGATTTCTTGACTAGTTGAGCAACTATTACCTTCTCAGTAAGGACTCTGATTCGTAGTGTCAGACAAAAAAAATTTCAGACACTCGGTCATTAAGAACAATGCAGGAATAAAGGAAACCTTAGAAGTGTTGGAAAAGTGATTGATCAGTTCAGCCAATAACAGAACAACAATAAATAAGATAATATGTTTTCTTAAATTGTTTATTTCGATTTTATCGGCATGAAGTACCAGTGAGGTATTTGCAGCCCGTCTCCCTCGGGTTACAGATTTATCATTTTGCGGCATCCCAACGAAAATTCTGTTACATATGAAAATGTATGGAAAATTCCCTCCATATATCTTTCGACTCTGCAGTCAGATGTCATATGCCGTCAGGCAAATAAATATTTAAATGGGCAAAATTTTCGACACTTGGCATTTGTAGAATTAAAAGATTGCTGTTAAAATGCCTTTAAAATATTCTTAAACAAATACAGGGTGATTCACGAAGTTTTACCCCCACTTAGGGAGGTCATTCCTGAGGTAATTTGGAACAAAAAATTTCAATATACTAATGGTATCCAACTCATGATTGACGAGATACAGTAATTTGAAAACTGATGAAAAATCGTTTTTTCTTCGAATTTTAGTCAAAATATATTTGAAATACAATACAAACACTTTTTAAATCGTTAATGTTTTAGGAAAGAAGCATTCCAAAACCATTTTTTTTTCAATTTCTTAATTTTGCATTGTGCAACATTTTTCATCGATTTTATGTTACAAAATTACATTGTTGCATATCACACCATTCTATTAATCTGTTTCCTTTATACTGTAGTGCTTTAGAAGACGACTGGATTTACATAATATTTTCAAAAATGTCTCCATGTACGTCAACACAACTCGTCGCACGCGTATGAACCGCGCTCGTAGCATTTCGCAGTTCCACACGTTTGTTCCTTATTGTCATCGCTGGGTCCAGAATACGTTCAAGCAACGCTTCACATGTTTGTACCTTTACCTGGTACACAATGTCCTTCATCCAGCCCCAAATGCAATAATCTAACGGCGTTAGATCTGGCGACCTGGGAGGCCAGGCGTTACGGCCTCCGCGACCAATCCACCGCTGTGGGAAATGCCCATCCAAGTGAGCTGCTACTGCGCGGGAGAAGTGAGGAGGCGCCCCATCATGCTGAAAGTACATCCGGCGTCTTGTTGCCAGAGGAACATCTTCAAGTAACTGTGGTAATTCTTCTTCTAAGAAGTGGAGGTAAATCTCACCAGTTAAGCGGCCAGGAAAAATGAACATCCCGATTAGCTGATCATACAGAACACCACACCAGACATTGACACTGAATCGGTTTTGAAAATTCGATTCTATCGTGGCACGGGGATTATTGTTTGCCCAAACATGTATGTTGTGACTGTTGTTGACTCCGTCCCGTGTAAACTGTGCCTCATCGCAGTACATTATCAAGCGGTACAACTGTCGATTTCCATTTAACCAGTTGCAGAACTGCAGACGAAGAGCACGGTCTCCTGGTTGTAGGTGTTGTACTTGCTGTAAATGATAAGGATGCAGCCCGTTCTCATGACGAGTCCTCCACGCCATGGACTGAGAAACACCGAACCGCTGAGCTAGACGTCTTGTACTGGCACGCGGACTGCGCTCTACAGCATCGGGAATGTTTTCTTCTTCGCACAATTCATGTTGAGGATTTCGTTCGTATTGTATACGAACGTTGGGGAGATAACCAATTTGTCTTAATGTGTTGAATGTACTGCTAATGGATTTAGGATTAGGGAATCCTGCGATTAGGATAACGCCGGTGATATTCGACAGCAGGGGCTCTCACATTTCCATCACATACACCCAAAACAAACACCATATCGACGTATTCCTCAGTGGAAAATGTGTACGGCATCTTAACTTCACAAAGTCACCAATACAACGTCCTCTTTACTACTGGATCGCTCTGCCTAGGATCGCTAGCCGGTCTGCCTTATCTGCTGACACAGCTGACTGGAACGCAAGGTCGCCCAGGAGGGAAGCATAGCGCTGCATTCACAATGATGCGTTTCGAAAATCTATTGTTACTCCGTAACTATTGAAAATCGACCACAAGTTTATAAGGAAATTTTGAAGGAAATAACGCCGGAAATATTTACCATAAGCCGGGGTAAAACTTCGTGAAACACCCTGTATTAAGAAGAAAGTGCCTCAAATCTTACACCCTGTATTAAATTTGAGATCCTGAGGGCGGTGAATTTAAAGACCAATGCCTTGGAAGCTGGAGGCAGCAGATTGGTCTATCGAACTGTGTGGCACCTTATTCCAGAAAATTGTAATTGATTTTTATACAGAGGCATATTTTATGTTTTTTATCTCACCTATATAACGTAACCATTTTCATATTTCATGGTGTGAATTGCGTTTCACTTTGTATTTTAAGTCATGTGACTTGGCAGTAGTGGTGTACTAAATTGTAGTATGCTCCCCCCACATTTAAATTCATTGGTATTTTGTATTAATTTTTAAAAATTACCATCTCTGATGTTAGAAGACAAATCCTCCAGGAGTGGGATGAAATATAAACTTCCATTATTTCTTGAGAATGAACACTGACTCCCCCATATTGAACAAAGGACTATGAAATTTGTTTCTAAAATTTATAGCAATAGAGGTAATACCTGTTCAGTGTTCTTCACTGTAAAATGAGGTACTGATGAATAACACTTAGCAAATGGTGGCTTGCACGATGACACTATGTATAATAGCAACATTTATGAAACAGTTTCACATCCAATTTGTATTTGCTGGATACAGACTATGGTTGAAAGCTTCTAGGTCGTAGTCTGAATAACTGACTCAGTATCTTTTATGTTTGTTATCACATTTCCAGATAAAACAAAGCCTAGAACGAACTGGAGCATACAGTTTCTCTTAATGAAACACTGCGTCTCTATTACAAAGGTCAATTCGTTATGTCTGTTTAGGGAAACAATCGTTATTCGCTGCGAGAACCATCTGTCATTCGAAGCTGTATCTTTACTATTAGGTAAAAAAGGAATCAATCAAATTTTTATTGGCCTAAACTCTTTCTAAAGAGTGCCAAAAACATGTTCTCGGCAGGTAAGGACATTGTTAAATGGCTCAAGAATAACGTGTATCATTTATTTCTGTCGTGCGATTATCTGTGTTACTGGAGCAGTCGCAAAAGCATTCTTCAAAGCACTTCTCTGGAATTCGCCTACAGGGACCGAGGAAATTATCGAGAAACATCAGATTAAGTGATGCCTCTTTTAGGAACCTCCTGCATGTAAGCCACACGATAGAGTAAGTGGTACGATTAATACATATNTTTGAGGTTTTCACGGCGATGACTATGAAGAAAGTCGCCTTCTGGGTTTAGGCGCCGTGTATTCTTCGTTTTGGCCGACGTTTCGGAGGAACGTATCGCCTCCATCTTCAGAGCAGTTGAATGGCTTGGAATGCAGAGAGCAGTAGCTGTAGTACAGCTACGTTCCTCCGAAACGTCGGCCAAAACGAAGAATACACGGCGCCTAAACCCAGAAGGCGACTTTCTTCATAGTCATCGCCGTGAAAACCTCAAAACTTACATAAATACATATTATCGTTAATTTTTCCTTCCTGACATAAGCACCGTCATTATGTATTTAAGACTGTGGTTTTATGGATTATGACAATGTACATTTCAGCGATTTTGGAGCCTATGATAATCATAAGGCTACGCGGTGTCATAACCCAGAAGATCACAGTTTCACGATCATGGACTATAGTTTGAGAGTACTTCAACTGAGGGGCCAAATAAGATTAGATTTTCAGTCACATTCTGTTCACATGGACACCGAAATAGAATCAGTTTCTGAAACGCCCTGGACTCAGACGATGGGGAAATCCAGAATAATATTTTTTTAGATAATATTATCCTCCTTCTGTTTATCCTGTCAGCTCAGATCATGCAGCTTCATTATCCATGTACCTTGAATACTGGCTTGGAATCCGAACAATTTACAGTTCAGATCTGCGAACTTCTATGGAATAGTTCGTATCAGAAATATTATCAGAGGCTTGTCTGGCGATGTGAAATTATAGCGTGAAATTTTCCATTTCCATTGTGGTTTCTACAAATTTTCGCACCAAATTTAATGATATAGACATAATGGCCGATGTTATTAATAAGAGTTTAAACAGCTAATGAAATATATGAAAACCTTAAATATTACTATTGTTACTGGTGTGAAATTGAAGCATGTTTTAGAGTTGTTCATACGATACTATAGTTTTGTTAGCCAGTTTACTGTAGATATAGCAGGCGATTAGCAATAATAAATATCCGTTACTATCTCACTTCTAAATAAATAAGTAATAGTCTGTATCATAATAAAGTGTTGTTATTGTGTTATACTTCAGAATTTAAAGTGTTGTAAGTGAAATATTTGTATATGGACAAATACCGTCTTAAGTGCAACAATTTTATTTTAGTTTTTCTTCTTTTTCCTCCTCCACACTACATGTTTCGGCCCTAAATGGCCATCATCAGGTGTGTATCACTCACGTAACTGTTACACTGCTTGTTAAAAATGTAAAAATCTCAGTCTTTCTAATTGTATAAAATCTTTGTTAATCTACACGCGTCGATTTGATTTTTAAATTAGCACTTTTTAAACCTTAATTCAAGTTAAAATGTCTATAAGATCTTTGTTCTCTTTCTTTTTCAAATTAAAATTTTTCAGGGTACATGCCCTATATCTACGGTGCTGCAGCGGCCACTTCTTGTTTTTATCGCTGTTCATGTGTTGTTCAGTGTAGGCGCTCTCTGTGTGTGTCGCTGCTTATCTTTAATACGTGTAACAGTTACGTGAGTGATACACACCTGATGATGGCCATTTAGGGCCGAAACATGTAGTGTGGAGGAGGAAAAAGAAGAAAAACTACAATAAAATTGTTGCACTTAAGACGGTATTTGTCCATATATATTGTGTGAGCGTAACAGGATGCTGAAATATAATATTGGAAATATTTGTATTTTCAGACATCACTCTAACGAAACCCTTAAGCTCGTAACACATAGTGACAGAAAATGAGGACGTTCTTGCAGTCTCACCGAAAGTGTAAGAACAGATCTCAGATTTTCTTTAGGCTGTCTTTTGGGAATAGCGGTGGATACTCATAACATTATTAATGATGAAGAGGCATTTAAAATTATTTGCTGGAGAATATGCTAGCTAATTTAAAATAGAAATAAACGACACATTAGACCTTAAGAAAATTGTTGAGGGGCTGAAGAGGAGATAACATTTGCAGAGGAAACTTTTTCTGAATGATACCAGAGACACATCCATGGCGATATATGGATGGATGCCATCAGAAGGAAGGCAAGGGAAGAAGAGAATGAGGTATTCGAATAGATGGATGAATTTTTGGACGAAAGAATCGTTGAATGGAAAGAGAATGAAGAATGGATGAATTGACGGATGGATGGAAGGATCGTGTAAATAAAGAATATAGAAAAGTCGAAGAGGGATGAAAGTGTAGAGAGATTTTCGGAATTTTATCTCTCTATGAACAGCAGGGTGAAATATGTTAAGCGGACCTTACACGATCAGTAATAATGTCATTAACTGATCGGAATTACATTAATAATGATCGTGCAAGGTTGGGGGAACTGGAATGATGGTCAGTAATGATGCGAATCCGGATTTTCTGATTTCGAGGCATCATTACTGTCGCGTTGTGGGGATACTGTCATTAGCAATGACCGTGTAGAGTGAGCGCGTCATTACTCCTGTGTTACTCAGTTTGCTTTGTGGAGACAGAGCGGCTATAACTGGACATGGACAGCGAAAGAGAGTTCTCCGTCACTGAACCCCCTACAAGTGAGGAGAATGCAGAAGAGGGCGAAGTTCTTCGAAACTTCATAGAGATATATGAAGCCCTACCGGAACTCTGGAACCCCACTAACCCAGTGTATTTAAATAAGACAAAAAGAGATAAAGCCTTGGATTAACTGTTGGATATATACATGAAACTAAAACCAGGGGCTCGTCGCGCTGATGTGAGATGAAAAATCAACACGCTTCACTGTAACTACAGGAAGGAATTAAAGAAAGTTCTGACATCGAAGAGATCGGGAAGCGGTACGGATGAATTGTATCAGCCTACTTCCTGGGTATTTTACGCCCTCCAGTTTCTCGACAAATTTGAGCAACCAGGCAATACCAATGTACAGCAGGTAGACGAGGTAAGTACCTACATATACTAATTTTATTAATGATAATATTTATCTGTATACATAATAGAGAATTCTGCGTCATGGCCTTTGTGTTACTGTAACAATTAGAACCTCTGCATGTGTCGTGTGTCAAGGTGTGTCCAAATTTTACGTAAGGGGTCATCAAGATTTTTAGGGGAGTTCAAAGTTGAGGGTCATCAAAATTTTAATGGGTGTCCAAAATTGTGTTAAAGTTGGAAAAACAGATTTAGAGTATATTTCTTACAAAGAGAAGGCAGAAACTGGGCAATGCCGGGTCTTTCAAGCTAGGTGGACAGACAACAGGTTTTTTGTCAAAGATTTAAATGAAATTGGCTCTGCGGTTAATGCAAGCCACCATGAAACCCCATATAATCCTCCACCCGTAATTTCATCCCATTGAGATTTTGTGAGTATAGCTACAAAATCCTTTGACCGATCTGAACCAGAAATGCTTCAAACACACACAAGCACCCGGGAGGAGATGAACCCCAGAAAATCTCATGGGGTCACATTTACGATTCTAGCTACTGTCGTTAAAACAACAGGCCTGGGCTCTAGTCCATGAATACTGAACTATGTTCTCATAGCTTGGCAGAATTTATTATGAATATTATTATTTCCTTTATTTTCGTTAAACTAAGAAAACATTTTTTTCAAGCACTTAATACACTTTATTTTTACATTCTGTAATCAAACACACACAAAGAAAGTTTCATAAGTCCCTGGTGTTTCATGCTGCTACAAAAGGTAAATACTGCGATTTGCCTTCATTGTTGTAGTACTCACAATATTTATCTCGGATTTTCTTTGCATCTGAGGTACTATTTCTGTTCAGAGTGTATTGTAAATCCTCAAGGTCGTATTCATCAGTACGTTTTCCATTTGTGTGGAAATATACTTGATTACTTTCCTTAGCAAGGAAATTGTGCAAGTAACAACAAGCCATTGTAATTGTTTTGGCCTTCTGCGGTTCAAGACTGATTGGTTTCTGAAATACACTAAATTTGGAAGCCAGAATTCCGAAAGTATTTTCCACAACTACAGAGCTCTTGGCGATCTTTTATTGAATTCATGTCGAGCTTCATTCAGAAATTTCTGAGAGTAGGGTTTCATTAAATTTACATGTAATGCAAATGCCTCTTCCGCGACGAACACGTACGGAAAATGTGCAGCTGTGCTTGGTAATGGTGTGGGTTTTGGCAAATTCAGGGCTCTTTGCTGTAAAAGTTCCCCAAATTTTGAGCAGTACAGAACTCCACCATCCGATATTCGTCCATTCATGCCAGCATCAACCATGATGAATTCCTCTGTTGCACTTACCACAACTAACAGCACGATGCTGAAACCCCCTTTGTAATTGTAGTATAAGGAACCTGATTTCGCGGGTTTTTAATGGCAATATATTTGCCATTAATTGCCCCTACGGTATTACAAAATTGATGAAGATGGCCGAAATCACTCGCAATGATAACCCATTCCTCAGGAGTTCTGGGAAACTGAAAAAAGTTAAATTTAAATATAACAAATATGTAAATGCAAGATACATTTAGTAACAATAAAAAAACAATTTTTATCTATATTCAGGACACTCATGATGGAACAGGTAGCGAGGTGCACGACACCAGCAGCCCCTACCTAACCACGATCATCAATTCTTCCACCACCACCGCCCAAGAAACGACGTATACTTGGACCAATTGTGAAACAAAATGATCTTCTACAGAAAGCTTGTTCATATCTGGACCAACCGAGGGAACCCCAAGAAAATATCCCGACTATTGCTAAAGCGTGGGGCGAGAAACTCACTACATTGGATCCTCAGCAAAGAGCTTTAGCTGAGAAAGCTATTAGTGATATCCTTTTCGAGGCAAGTCAAGGCACTCTACACAGATATTCTGTGAAAATCAACGAGGATCCCACATACGGGACCGTTTCGTCGCTAACCTCTTTCCCCATTACTGTAAGAAACCCATCACTTCAATCCTTTTCATCTGAGGATACCTCTTCTTGCCTCCCATAAGCTGAAGAACAAGAAGATGCATTGCCTACCTTCTTTACAAACTTTAAACACTAATTATGATCCTTTATGTTCTTCTGTAACAGTTTCATTGCTGGTTTCATGTTTCATTAGTCACATGCTTTTAAGTAGAATTTTTCTGTGTTTCATTGTTCAAGATATTCACTCATACGAAAATAGTTTCTGTAATCACCTGATTCCGTCGCACCAATTTCTTTTAGCAGCACAACATGGGAACACTTTTCACGTTTTTTAACCAGTTTTTCATCCATCGTCGGCGCTTAACATTTCGTTTTGTGCCTAATGCTGAAATTATAGTAATGCACGCTTTTCTGCGAGGATCCATTACAATCCTCGAGAAAACTGACACAAAATAAATGTGCTTCTCTCTTGATGAGTCGAGCGATACTGAAGCAAATAATGTAATTTCTAATGATCGTGTAAGGTTGAAAGGTAATGAAGGAGTAATGAAGGAAGGTAATGGCATTATTACTGATCGTGTAACGTCCGCTTTAGGACTGAAAGAAGAAGAAAGTGAATCTTCATGGAAGTGTAAAATTACTGGCCTACGTAACATCGCTGTAAGTTGACTTTAAAACAGTTAATTATTTTCTAATTCGAAAGATACCATTAGCCGTGCACTGGTGTTACCACAAATCCTTCGCTCCGGCTGTGTGCCTTCCTTCAGCCATTTGCTTCTTTATACGCCGCCTCAGTTAAGTACTCACATATGCACAATGCTCTGTGACGAGAGAGAGAGAGAGAGAGAGAGAACAGAAATGCTGTGCGATTGAATATACGGTATTTTATATGGCACTCCTGTATTTTTCCTTCCTCTTCGCCTCGCCTATCTCATTCTCTTTGTTTTAATTGTGTAATAATATTTGGGTGAACACTACAAATTATGAGACTCTTCGTTATGCAAATAAACAACAAATAATATAAAGATATAAAAATAAATGAAGAACTGTAAGAGTTGCATCAGCACTAAATGAATATTGTTACTATTTAGGAGTGAGTGTAGACGGATTTTGGATTGGCAAATGGATGTATTTACCACTTATACACACCACACGGAACTATCAATAATTACAGCGCTACCGCTAATCTCTGCACTTTAGAAATCACCACAGCACCCGCTAAGCCTTTTCCAGCCTGTTGTGTCTTCAACAGCCGTTCCCTAATAGTCGGGATTCTTGAGCTTCTCCCGCCTACGTCGTTACTGCCCGGCAAATATCCCGCAACTGAACTCTTGTTAACTGTCAAGTCAAGTATAGCGTCATCTCTTCTTAGCCTCCCTTGCAGAGCTCGATTTAACTGTCAACCTTCAACTAACTGGACCCCAGACTGGCGGCCATTTCACAGCAACCTCCTAGTCTTCTCTTCACAGGCCGATTTTCAACTTACAACTGATAACTGAGCTACTCAAAGTCAAAGTCAAAGTTTTGTTACGACAGCCGGTCAGTTGACAAGCCTCTCTTGGTGTCAAGCAACCACATTGGACTTTAGACCAGATTCTGTTTCTGTCTGACAGTTGCGGGTTATTAATGTGGGGCGCCCTCTCTGACGAGAGGACGGGTCTCTCGTTTACAGTGCACAGTGTACAATATAGTTACATTTTACTTATTATGACATGAATATATATACAATATATACAAGGCTTCTGTCAGTCCAGGCTCAGTACAGCAGATTATACCTATCTTTCTTTCAACATAACTCCTCGACGCTGATCATATCAAAACACCGTTCTTCTACCGTTGCACGCGTGTTCGTTTCCGCGGGAACGTGTTGACCGAGCCGTTGCTTAGAAATGGGTTGCATAACCTCGTTATTCTATTTTTGTTTGCGTGTATGTGGCGGGCGTTACCTAGCACCGTCCTTAATCTGACTCATCGCAACAGCAACAATCGGAAAGAGAAAGAACGACAGAAAATAAGAGAAGAGAGAAGGAAGTGGGAGATAAAGGTGGTTAATCGAGTGACGAGAACTCCATTTTAACATTTTTTTAAGTAAAATAATAGTGAAAACTGTAACTGTAAGCAATAGCCGGCTATAGCGGAACTATGATTGATAGTGTCCAAACGTTTTAGGTATCTTCCCTTTTGCATCTGCTCTACAGCCCCTTGGGCCCTGGCCTCTGATTTTCAGTTTCATGATCGTTTTTACAGACGATAGGACACCTTGGACGAGTGATCAGCTCGTTACAAGGTCTCGACCTAAACATAGGACAACACAAACACAGAATGAACACATACACATACCAAACATCCATGTCTTTAGTGGGATTCGAACCCACGATCCCGCCTTCCGATCGAGCGAAGACAGTACATGCCTTAGACCGCGCGGCTGCTGTGATCGGCTATATTATTTTTTCTGAGCGTAACATTAAGGTCTACGTCACTGCAGACTTGTAATACCTTGGTAGTTTATGGTACTTTGGTAGACTTCCATACGTAGGCTTTTACAAACGCATTCCTCAATGCCAGACTCCATACTCATCCCTTTCTCACAAAATATTTACGAATCAGCCCTCTCTAAAAGTTACAAATCTTGTGTTTTATAAGCACAGAATTAGTCACAAGTTTAATGTATGAGGAACTTTATTATATTCTGGGATGTGACCTCGTTTCTGTGTAACTTGCTGGCTTTTTTATTCAGGGTAGAATAAACTGCGGTATTTACACTGAAAAAGAAGGCATCAGATTCCTTCAAAATTTCGGTAAGCATCTACCAGGCTACACGGCTTCACATCACTGCCACGAGAACCTCAAATCTCATAGATCTAGAACAAATTACTAGTATGCCTACAGCACTGTCTATTATGTGATTAGCACTAAAGGTTTGTCCGAACTCCTAGATTTGTCATGATTTCTGCCGCTTAATTTCAAATAGTATGATGATTTGTGAGTAGTAAATTTGCAAGGATATGTAAGGAAACTTTGTTAGCCCAATTTGTGACACTTTTACGGTCTATGCCTGGAGGAACTGAGGAAAACTACAAAAGAGTCCTCAGTCAAGATTGGCTGTGTCCAGGCCGAGATTCGAACCGGCCACCTCCCAAATACAATCCAAAAACTTGACCTATCTTGCTCGATAGTAGAACGAAATGCACATTGGATTTTGGTTGATGTTTGCAACACAGAAAATTCAATTAACTTATGAGTGACTGCATTCTTGAATCATGAGCAAACGCTCTGCCAATCCAAAACATATTTTCCATTTCTCGTTCATAGTTTGAGTGTCTGATTTTTAATTAAATTTACATGTTTTAATACTAAGTTTAGTGTTGTATTTGTTCATACAGCGCTGTTACGCTTGTTTCATCCCTCCTTGCATGCTCTCTGTACAAGGAAATTACGCAAGTGTAGTTTATTTAACACTCATTTCGTCTCCGTGCACAATTGGATCATACAGTACACGTATTTGTTCTTAGATGGCAATATATCCATGAACACTAGCGCCACCACGGTGCAACTATTAGGAAGATACTTCGTTGTAGCACGGGGGCGCTAAGCCAGCTCTGGGAAAGAGCGACGAGTTGTCAGTAAAGCGAGGTTGAATAGCAGGAGAGGCTGGCGGTGACAATCCGCATTGAGGTATGAGAGCTGATTTCTTTTGTAACGTTACCAGTTCACTTATCAGTATATAAATTACTTATGAGTCTTCGGTTTGAACGTATGTCTCGCTTACGTTCGTCAAGTTTGTCTGGTTGGAAAGTAGGTTAGCCGATGTAAGTGGAACAAGGGTACTGCTTTTATCGCTATCCTCTTTGACGTCATTTAGGGTAATAGTAGGGTAACTGTGGCGATATGGCAAATAATCACTGTCAGTTACCAAGGTTCGGCCGTTTTTATGCAAGTGGAATAGAGACAGGATACATATCAAGAGATTTATTGTAAAGACAAATAACGAAATATTTAATTATAGAAGTGAAATCAATTCAGTAATTCAAATTGTTAATTTTATCTTTCCTGTAGAACTTAAAAAACCTAGTACATGTGTTTATTCGTGTTACATATGTTTGATGAAACGTGTGTATATGTTTTTGTCATATTCCTATTAAAGTGATGTTATCAATACCAAATTAAAGTCTGGACAACCTTCAAGCAGACGTCTTTGTCGGCGCGAAGTTTGAAAGATGGGAGCGCTATACAACCATGTGCCTTCAGTGCATATAAGAGAGAATCCTTCCTGTTTCAAATACGAATTCCCCGATTGTAATCACATAATAAATTATTATTATATAAAAAGTACCAAAACATTACATGAAGACGGTTGTAATGTGCCGTTATTCGTATTGTTTCTTTTGTCTGGTTAACCAACTGGTGCCCTGAAACTCGCAAAATATGACTGAATCGCAAGAAATGTGAACTTTTCCCATTCTATACAAGTTTTCCTTTAATACATGTGCCTTTAGACAGAGATGTTGCTTATTACATATCCCATGCATTTATAATCCACCGCGAATCATAAATTCATTCTTTACGTGTGCAAAGAATAGACACTTTTTTCGCTATATTTTCTTATTATTCTTCTTTTGATAGTTCTTTAAAATATTATGTACAGATTTTCGCGACGGTAGAAGTGTACTTCTTTCTCGGTTGTGGCAGAGATATTCCTTCCCGAATATATTCCAGGACCAAAATTATGACGGAAAACAAATATTCAGTGAAGCGTTCGCCATTTCTCGTTCCATGTTAAACAATTTCCATTTATTAGAGATAACGTTGGTGTTGTTCATTGTTTATTCTCGGAAACGAAGAAGTTTGCTAATTAATGTAGGTTTCTCTTTAATTCGGGTTCTGTTTTGGACTGGTTTTACTGGTTTACTATTTTCCATGATTTCGATTTTTGAAGCTACCGATAAATAATTTAATTATGTGTTGTACGGTTTTGTTTGTATGACGAACTACAGTCTATTGCAAGTCATATCCCAGGATATATAACTCTTCATAACCACCGTTGTGAGAGCCTCAAATCCTGCATCATGTTTTGTTAATACATTTTATTGTGGTGCCGTTTTATGTATTAAATTATTTACAGTTGTAGATAAAGTGGTATCACTGTCAGAACCATGTGAAGAAACCTTTTCAATATTTTACATTGACAATGTCGTGCCTCTTAGTCAAATCAATGTGCAGTTGCTATAACAACCGTTGTCATAGTGACAAACAAGGTTCGTCTGTGCGTCTCTTTTGCGTTAATTTTCTCTGTCTCTCCTTTTCCAACAATCCTCTCTCCCACCCCTACCTAAATCTCAATTTCAAAAGGTTTTTAGAGGGTGTGGGGTGGGGAAATAATATTAAAGGATCAATATACCAGTACGAACGGGGGCGAACTATGCCGAGTGTACACGAACGAACACGTCAATAGACTGAACTACAATTGCATTTGGAGGAAGGGAGGATGAATCCCGGGGTTCAGATTTTCCAAATTTACTAATATGTCTATTTTCAGTTGTTTGACAAACTTTGCAGACGGGGTCATAAACTTCTGGTAAAAAAGAAACACTGGAAATCCTTTTTCCAAAACCCGGAGTGTTAGGCTGATTATGGAGAAGCGTTCACCTTTTCACATCAATGGTCCTTCGCAAATTGAAAGGAAGTGATTAAGTTACTATATTCTCGTGGATATAGTCAGACCCTCCCATGTTACGTAAGCTCGCTGAAAAGGGAAGACCTTGTGTATGGATCAATGTGGCAGACCATACCTCGCTTCTAGCAGTGGATCGATGTGGCCAGGAAGGCAAGACGGGTAGCCTACCCAGCACTCCTCGCGCCAAAATGTATCTCTCTGGTTCAATACGTGGGCGGATTGAAAACTGATAACCATTTTCTTTGACCCGTAATATGACTGATCTTACTTCCTTCAGTGTTATATTTGGCGAAGAACTTATTCGGAATATTTTCGCCTTTAAATGCATCATACATATTTGTGTCGAAGCTTATCTACAAATATAAAGGTATTAAAACACACAAATGATCATTCTTGTTCTGCTTCAAGCATATTTTGGCCCTGATTGAGCAACTCTTTAACTGCTAAGACAGAAGAACAGTCGTCCAGCAAGCGACGGTCTGCCTAAGAATAGCCCGGAATAGCCTAGGAGATTTCATGACGTCACTACTGGCTGTGAGCTGTACGTACGTATATCGACGAGAGGCTGTGCCGTCGTCACCACCACCAACACTAGTGTCGCGCCCCCTTCTCCCCTCCCTCGCGGTACAACATATTCTAGGCCGCCCACAAGTACCTGAGCCAGGCTGTCTAAATGCTACTATCCAAACAAATAGGTGGTATAACAAGAATACCATCCTGACGTCAGCAGACGCACGGGGTTGAAAAGAAAAACGTGGAAAAATATGACGCGAGGACTCATTAGTTATCTTAAAGTTCTCATACAATATTAACTGTTAATTTCATCCTTCTTTGGATCAATTCCGTGATCTCAGCAGCAGTAGTAGGGCGGAACCCTGTTATAAACTCTTTGAAATTATGTTTGTCAATGTCGACTTTTTCTGTGCACAAACAGCATTACACCTAGACCATGCGTAATATGAAAGCAACTATGTGCATTTATTACAATTAAATGTAAGTGGTGCAGTTTGTTGATTGGTATGAGAATGTTTATTTCTGTAATGTGCTCCTTTCTACTTTACATTGTCACTGTAATGCACAAAGGTAGAAAGTGTGTTCCAGAAAAATTGTAACGATTATATATTACTGCACTTTACAGTTATATTTTCCCACCCATATACATCTCAGTTACTGTCAGTCACATATGCAATTCGAAATAACTACACACAAATTTTTATAGCATGAGGAAGAATTCGTCATCTAGCCTCTCGCAGGGTGAAACGATTGCGAATTGATATTTCATGGTCCTAAAACCGCAACATGTTCGAAATAGTGCTGCTTTCAAATAGTAACCGAGATCAGTCTTTTTTGTCATTTTTATATGTTATGTCGATAATTATTAATAGAAATATTCATTTTAAGTTTTGTTTGTTTTTTTCTACTTCCAGAAGAGGGAAAATTCCGTGATGCCTAGATTGTACGTCATATTTGCCGATGTCTGCGCATGTGCAGTCCCCTGGCTAGAGGCTAGCAGAATACTGCTAGTAGCCAATGCAGGTGCGTTGAACTGATTGGGTTTACGAGTGTGGTAGGTTATACTTAAGAAAAGAATGTTGGTATGGTTTACTGTACGATATATTCTCTCAATAATTATCGTTTTCAGTTAAATGATTTGTAGTTGCTTAAAGTGTTTCACTGATAAGAAGATTACGTTCATGTTGATGGGATCGTTGTGTACTCCCAATATTTAGCCCGGGCAATCCGAAATTATTGTTTATGACATAACCTACTTATTTTAAGAGTAAATATATAATAAAATTGTGATAGTGTCAGAATATAACAGTTTTAAAGGTATCGCATGGAATGATGTACAAGTAAGTGAAAATACAGTATATTGTATTTTTAGCTGAAATTAACGTCTGTGCGTGGAGAGTAGTGTGCCGTCGGTCAGCTGCTTTTAAAACCTATGTTGTTGACATAACCTGAGCACTCCCGTGTGGAGGCGGAGTCGAATACCTCCACGGTATCCCTGCGATTCGTAGGAGACGACGAAAATGGAACCCAGTACCTGGGGCCACCCTGTTCCTGGGGGAAATAAATACGGGGAACTATCGCTTCAGGTTGGGGAAGTCTCGAATTTGAAATAGTAAAATGCGAGTCTGGCGGAGTCGGACCTGAGAATGACTGTGCTGGTGAGGGCCAGCAGCAATTGTAGACTACAGACATATCCTCTAATCAGAGAAGATGTTACATGAGGATTGTGAAAACAAGTATTCAGTTGGAAAAGAATGCTGCTCGTGAGTCTTGGGCTTGTCACAAAGACGAACTGATTGCCAGTAAACCGCCAGTCGTAAAGTAATTATTAACTCTGTCATAACCTTAGTCTTTGCAGAGAAGTGAAGTGTTGGTAGTCAGGTAGTTACAGATCTCCCATAGCATGGTGGGAATTGCTAATTCATAATATCCCTTCTTTGTTAAACTGCTATTAAACCTGTGGAACTTCTAATGACAGTGTTATTCATTGCAGAGAGATGAAGTGTTGGCATTCCAGTATTTTTATATCACCCATAGCAGATTGAGAATTCCTACTTTCATCACTCATAGGTATGTTGGGTTTCAGTTGAATGTTTGTGATAGCCTCATGTTTTCAATTTCATTGTTTTCATATTAGTTTCCAGAATAATTGTGTGATTATTCTTTTAGGTAGGGGAACATACCTAGTGAACAGGTATGCAGAACACTGAGGGTATGGGCTCTCATGAACATATTACATGCCCTGATAATTTAGTATCAAATTCTGAGTGCCTGTCTTCTCAAGAGACAGTTACTTTCAAATTGGAATCTGGTAATAGATCAGCAACTGAAATTGAGGAAACAAACTATAAGAATGAGGAACTTGAAGATATTTCAGCAAAAGAAAGAAAACAAGATTGTTGTCATCCAAACAGTGTGGATACCAGACTAGAAGTGGCACATTGTTTGGCATTAGAATCTTTGAAAACTGTTCTTTCAAAACGTTCTAGAGAGACATTGAGTTCTGTGGAAAATCATGTTTCTGATGCATGTTCAGATGTTAATGAGGCTGGTAAAAATGCTGGTAATCAAGATTTCCTCCCAAATGTGACAAAGCTAGAAGACGTCCCACAAGAAGAAGATTCATTTGCTGAAGGCTCTTTGTGTGAGATACCAGGTGGTGTTGAAAGTCAGGAGGAGATACTGGAAGCAAATGACCGTTCAGATGGAAGTGATTCAGGTCTGGGTTCTGACGTAGCAGAAGAAAGGAGTGTTCCAGCAGATTCACTGTCATCTGGCTCAGCAGATGAATGTGGTAGTACGGCAGCAACTGGTCAGGCTGATAGTGAAGAGGGAGCTGTGAGCAGTAGCAGCGATAGTGAAGCTCATTTCCTTGAAGGAATTCAAGACAGTCTAGCTGAATCCAGCAAGGATCCAGCAGGATCTGTAAATACACTCGGAATATCTACAGACGTACTTGAGACAAATTCAGATGTTGTTGGGACTCTGAGTGATAATCACAAAATTACATCGGATCACACGTTGAGCAACTTTGAACATTCAGAATTTGCAACAGTCAGGCTGAAAAAAAAATCATCTCTGCACAGAGAACCATCAGAAAGCTTCTTTGAACTGTCAGGCATCACCTCTTCTGGACCACCTGATGTACATCAAGCAACCATGGGTTTGAACTACTCTTTGTCACAGTCACAGTCTTCTGCACAGGAAGATGCAGATTTAGGATCAATCCTAGACAGTACATCCGGGTCTCAGAAGGCTTCAGGGCAGAGCAACCTGAAGCGCCATCTCCCATATGATGAACAAGATGGTCCTCAGTCCAAGAGAAAGAAAGCCATCATGTTTGATAAGGTGACAGTGTACTACTTCCCACGTGCCCAGGGCTTCACATGTGTTCCATCACAGGGCGGCTCCACGTTGGGTATGGCGTCACAGCATGCCCATGTTCAGCAGTTCTCAATATTGGAACATGCTGTTGAGCAGCGACGTCTTCATCGTCAAGTAAGTAAAAGTATTGCATGCATGTACTGTAGTGATTAGTTGCATTAGGTGTTTAGAGTAATTTCTGTTAGGCTGGTTCTTGCAAGTAGAACTCAGAACTTAGTGACCGAATTTCATCATCACTGTTCTGTAAAGTGGTGACTGGTGAGCTTCAGACTCCAACTAGTTTTGTGCATCAGATAGAAACATAGGTAAGCGCCATAACTGATTTGGGTATTATGACAGCAGTTTCCAACCCTACAGGAATTGAGCCAAACTTAACTGGCCACTAATTGAACTGCCCTGGCTCATTTTAAAGGTGTTCTTTCTTTTTAAATATTTCTGGCCTCCAATTTTATGTTCAAGGACAAGTACAATAAATAATTTATTTCACATTATTTTTTCCACTAAAGTAAATATTAAAGTTGCTAGCAGTAGTGAAGTACTTCAGCACCCCTAAACAAAATATTACATAATGATGAGTATCACTGCTGATTGTGTTCTTTGTATATGGACTGGTCAGCTTTTCACTGTTGCTGTTTTGTCTGTCTCATCAGATGCTAATGTACTTCTTTGTAGTAAGTCGGTTATGTCTGTTCCCTCCTACTGTTCGGTTAGTTTTAATGTATACTAATTTGATGCAGCATAACCTGTGTAATGTACTCATTGTTGAATGATTTAAGCACTGCAATTTTTTATGGAGAGTTGCATGAGTTAATACGTCAGTCCCTTGTGTACGCATTAAATGGCCTGCAACTGTTCATGGAGTGATCGTTTAAATGCTGTATTGCTGAAGGTTTACTTCAGATATCTATTTCAGAAACTGTTCATAATAAGCTGATAGTAAACAACCCTTTTCTTTTAAAGCCAGTGTTTTTTCTGAGGGTTTTGAAGCTTCGAAGACTTTTTGCACATTGATCCATAAAAAACAGAAATTATGGTAGAAGAAGAAGAGTAAATAACTGCTGCACATTAGCCAAATGATAGAGAATGGCTTTGTTTTTGCCATCTATGATCGGAGAGTTAAAATACAACACCAGTGTTAATTGAAAACCACTATGTTTTTGCCAAGTATGGAGCACCATCACCCATCTTGAATCTCACCTGACATTTTCATGCAGTGAGCTGATGATCAGCTGCCTGGATGCACTTCCATCTCTGCTCTAAGCAGAACTCTTAAAGCCTATCTTAATACTGATGCTATTATGCACTGATTCAAAATGATGAAAGTATGTATAAAAATTAAGCTCTTTGAGAGTGGAAGGATAGTCTTTGATGTGGAACAGGATATACCCACGCATATGATGATGATGATGATGATGATGATGATGATTTACACATGTTGAACCCAAGAACCAGGTTCTAATTACAGAGTTAGCACAGTACTGAATGACAACAACAAAAACAAATAAGGAAACAGTTAATTCAGTTAAGGTTATTTAAATTTAAACATAAGGTTTCTAAAAATATATATGAATTCACAAACTGTATTAATAACAGAAACGCATCTAGCTGAAGGACAGTGACTGCAGGAGCAACTGAAGATAGAAAAGTTATGTACGTTCCAAACAGGAATATGAACATTTGACTGTTTACAGGAGCAGATCACAATACCTGACTAAAGCAAGAGCCTCTAGTACAGAAACCTAATAATCCAATTTCTTTTGTAGCAAAAGTTATACCTAAATTAAAAATTACTTTCTTCCCCCTCCCCCCATTTGTGTGAGTGAATGACAGATAATGTAGAGCACTTATAAGGGAACATCTAACAGTGATTTATATTTACATTATTTATGTCATCACCATTGTGTTCTAGCTACAGAGAGATCAAGAAGTTGCGCACATCGCACTAAGCAATTATATTTTGCTAGTTTAATGCACAAACTACAAGACATACAGCACTTACTATTAAAGTTTATAACCTTTTATCTTAGAAATGCAAAATCAAATCATGTCTTTACAACATATGCTCGAAATGGCTTCCCTGTTCAGCAATGCATGCGCGAGCTCTTTTTACCGTGTTTGAGGCTACTTTATGAAACACCTGTAAACTGGTGCTGTTAATCGCCGTCGTAATGTTCCTCTTGAGGTCATCCATTGTATGCGAATTGTTTTTATAGACAATTCCTTTGAGGTACCCCCAAAGGAAAAAAAAAATATGCGAGTGACAAATCGGGTGACCGCGGGGGCCACAATCCTTTTGAAATGGGACAGTCACCGAAAAACTTGTGCAAGAACTATATGGTTTCATTGGATGTGTGACAAAGTGTAGAAAATTGCAGCACATTAGGGAACCATATTGCAACAGTGTGTACACTTTAGTAACTTAAGTATGATGCAGAGATATGACAGTGGTCATAGTGTAACATATTCCTGTCCCCAAACACCATTCTTTAAACACACGGTGTGTGTGGAAGTCCTGAATTTGAGCAGTCAGTTTCATGTTCTGCTATGATACCAAGGGGGTAGAAGAGTTAATGTTCTCAAGTGATGTTCTAGAAGGGGTGATGAAAGGAAAACTCAGTGTAACAGAGCTATCATGGCCCACAGGTTACCAAGTAGAAAATGCATATGACAGTATCGCATACAACTGGGTATGTAGCTTCCAAAACCTAAAACCTGAAAGTAAGTAATTTTATAGCCACTGACTGCATGGACCAAATTTCTTGAGAAGCTGAAAGTCCGTTGTCCACTGTTTCAGTGATTGAGATAGCTCTTTCTGATATGCCCAGCTGAATAGATACCTTCCCACCTTCTCACCTTAAGATGGAGACGTTCATTTTTTAAACTGTTGTGTTCTGTTTGAAATTAAAGATATACAGAATTCAGAAAATTAGTATTCCTAAGATTTTCAGATATTGGAGATCAAAGTTGTGTGTATGATTCTTTAATATATGTAATGTGTTTTGTCTGTAATACACCAGAGAACATTGCTCTTTGCTCTGTTAACATCTTCAAGTAATGCTCTTTTCTCTATTCATGCTTTATGTGAGATATTGCGTCTTCTTCATCCTGACAAGTGGTAGGCCTTGAGGCGTTTTGCAGTTTTGGGTTTTCCTTACACCTCTTCATCAGAGATTCTGTTGATCTTTCCCTTTGGGATATTACTTCTTAATAAAGGAAACTTGTTATGTATGTAATGCATTGTAAATTTCACTGAACAGGGTGGTAATGAGTACTGCATATATGCCATGAATACATACTTAGTGGGCAGTGCCCAGGTTTAAATTCTGAGCTCATCTGTAAGAAATGACGAAATAATGTATACGTTAGGAATGGGTATTGTGCTCACTGCAGAGTTAAAATACTGAACTCTCTTCTAAGTAACTGAATAAACACAGTATGTGCCAGGGATGTAAATGCAGAGTTTGAATATTGAGCTGCCTAGTAAATGTGTGTGTGTATATATACAGTAAAACTTGGTTATAGCAACATCAGTTTCTGCGACACCTTGTCTATTGCATCAAATATTCAATGGTACGAACTAATTCCTCATAAAGCAACTGTTTTTATACCTTGCTTAGTACGACATGCACAAATGCATCAACCTCGTATGTAACGTCATTTTCATTCCTGAATTTCTCTGATATGGACATTGAACGTAATTTAGAAAGTGTGTATTGGGCAAGTAACAGGAAACAGATGAAGATAACTGATTACTGTACTCGTATCTAGGTACAGTAAGGCACAACAGTTGATGTAATCTACTGTAATTTGGTGAGTAGGCCTACCTTTAATATACAGTATTAGTGCGGTGTGTATTGTCAGTGAAAAGCGCTGTAATATGTCTTTGATATTACACATTTGGGCAATTCCACGTTAATGTTACGTTAGTCTGTACTTAACTGCGTATTTCACTAAAAAATGCAACATTTTAACTTGGTTTTTGATAGATTTTTACGTGACTAACACAAGGCTACTGTGGAAGTGCCCATTTCGGTTACAACAACATTCGTTTATAACAACACTATTTTTAGGTCCATTTGATGACGTTATAACCAAGTTCTACTGTATATATACACACATAATTGTGAATCACAGTTCAGTAATTTAAGATTTGTAGATTGTATCACCTGATAATGTCTCACTGAGAGCCAAAACATGTTGCAACGTTATGCTTTAATCCAGTAAAAGCTCTGTTGACATGATAGAGTGAAAGTGAGTTATTTTTATTGATTGCTGTGTTTGACAGGTATGATGATGACATACACACACACACACACACACACACACACACAGTGATAAACACACAACAGCATGCATTCCTTGAAGATGCCTAATAAGTGAATTAATAAATAATACATATACCAAGAATAGGTAGTTTTGTTTTGAATGCACAAAGTTTAAATGCTGAGTTCCCCTTATAAATAAACGTATAATTCAAATTTTGATATCAGTTAGCAGCATCATTGTGCTTAGGCCAGAAGAATGTGCCACATTAGACGGAAAGAATGTGACAATCGAAATTCATATGTATTTTTCAACAGGTATTGCTTCAGTTACGCAGTGAACGGCTGAATGCCCAAGGTGCTCCCATCTCATCCAGTGATGACTCTGAGAGTGAAGAGGAGCAGAGTGATGCTTCTGAATCAGAACTTGACCTTGACAGCTATTATTTCCTACAGGTATGGGTAGGGAGAGAGACTCTGCTCTCACAGAAGTGCTGTAGTATATATTGATAGGTATCCTGCAAGGGATACCTTAAAAATATCCATGAAATGTAATAGTAAAGTAATAGAGTCTTTATAGCTATACCATGTCTCAGATGTTGTAAACTTTATGCTTAGATTGTTCTAGACTCTGTCATCAGTTGATATGCTCTTGTGTGGTCTTCTCTGATAAAATAATGCATTTTACTTATTGATACATCCCAGCCATATATACTGCAGCAGCAGGGATTTGCTGCAATTTAAATGTAGCTACAGGGGAAGACAGGGTGCCACTTATTTATGTCTTCAAGCAGTTAATGATGCAGTGTTGAGACATATGTTGTTGTGAAGTAGAATAAAGTTTCACATGGTACAGTGCTAGTGCACTTCCACATGTTACACTGAGGATATCCAACTGGTAAATTTTTCTACTTACTGTAATGTAATGGATACAAGTTACCCAGATTCTAAATGTGATGTGTTCTTTCTGTAGTTTACAGACAGCAGTCATAGGAAACACATGTTCTTTGAAATTAATATTATCCTCTCCATTCAGCACATAATTTCCATACTTTGGTGTAGAAGGTCACAGCAAGAAGGACTCAGTTTACATGTTAACCATTGTCAAATTAACACTGTTTAATTCATTTTTTAATTTGGTTAACTTCTTTGTTGCAGCCAGTTCCAACTCGTCAGAGAAGGGCTCTCTTACGTGCTGCTGGTGTTAGAAAAATAGACTCTGTTGAGAAAGATGAATGCAGGGATATACGATCATCGCGTGAGTTCTGTGGCTGTGGGTGCAAAGGCTACTGTGATCCTGATACCTGTTCGTGCTCACAGGCTGGCATCAAATGCCAAGTATGTAACCTCACTATAAACATGTTGTGGCATGTCTGCTGAAAGTTGGAAAAGTTTAATTAGAGAAGCAGTATCTACTGCTAGGTTATGGCACTGTAAAAACATTACTGTCCTATTGAGCGAGCACTCATTGCTACGCAGTGGTCGGTAACTTGTCATATGACCACATCAACAATCACACAAGTATAGAATAACTACTGGAAGCAGTCTTTTTTATGTGGTCTGCTGCAATGGTTATGTCACTCATAAAATAGCAACTGCAAGAGAGTGTGTCGTCTGTGGTGTCTCCCCAAGGCTATATAATGAAATCTCTAGTTAGTAAATTCACCCCACTGGACAAAGGCCAAGCATATTAATGAGACAAATCCATCCTCATGTCAGAGAGGATGTTACACAAGGGCTATGACAGCGAGGGTTTGGTTATNGGGGGGGGTGAAGAAAGCTGGTCGTAAGCCTAAAGAGGCTTGACGACAAGACAAAACTGATTGGTGGTAAAGTGCCAGTCATAAAATAATCCTGGCTCTGACTCTGACTGAAATTGTCTGTGTGGATGTGGGTTTGAATACCTGCACTGTAGCCCTGTGAGTCGTAGGAGATGATGAAAAGGGAACCCAGTGCCTGGTGTTATAACTGGGCCACCCTGTTCCTGGGAGATATAAATGCAGGGACCTGGCCCTCCATGTTGGGGGGAGTCTTGAACCTGAGACAGTAAAATATGGTCTTTGAGTCCCAGGGAACTCAGACCCAAGAATGACTGTGCTGGCGAGGGCCTGCAGCAATTGTAAACAACAGAACTGATTTCTTATCAGAGAGGGTGCCCCACATCAATAAACCCACAATTGTCTGACAGTAATAAAAATCTGGTCTTTGGCCCCAGATGGGGCTTGACACCAAGACAGACTGACTGACCTGACATACTACAACTAAACGGACAAGATTTTCCCTCTGTAAATAATGTAACATTTTGATGTCTCCTTCAACAGGAGTATGACATGGAGACATGTACATAGGGGCCTATTCCCTATTCAGAAGTGGGCATTTAAATACAGATATTAAACTTATGCTTTACAAAGCTCTGATTAGGTCAGTTATGACTTATGCCTATGCCACCTGGGAGTACATGGCAGACATACCTTTTGAAATTGCAGCGCCTGCAGAACAGAGTACTCTGCACTATTTGAAATCTTCACATGTGCACAATGTCCACGAATTTCATGTGGCTTTCATAATTCCTTATTTATACAACTACATCACTAAATTATGCAGGACGCAGGCAGAAATACAGTGGAACCTCTCTTAACGAGCACCTCTCATAACAAGCAAAACAAATTGCAAAAAAAAAAATAGTAACTTTCTTACCGAGCGACGTTTGGCATAACGAGTGACAAGAGGGGAAGTCCCGGGTTGTGCGCTTGCTACATCAGTCTGTGTTTAGCACTCGTTCTGCAGCATCTTAGTGTCACTTGTGATCACACATTTTTCCAAACTTGTTTTCAGACATATTATTTGTGATTTTTTTTGTGCAAAGTTTAATAACCCTTGCAAAAATGTTCCCGAAGATAAAGCCGCAAAAAGACAGCCATAAGAGAATAAAAATAACCATAGAAATGAAACAAAATCATTGAAAAGCGAGAATGAGGTGTGAGCGTGGATGATCTAGCACGCACATAGAATTGGTCTACATCAACGATTTGCACGATTTGGAGTTGCATTGTGTTTCACAGCAAGAAACTGTGGAGGAGAGTTTGTCAGAGGAGGAGGAGGATGAGGAGGTAACAGCAAAGAAACAATCTTCTGGCGCAATAAGAGAAATGCTGAAAGCACAGGAAACTGTTGCATCGTACATTGAGAAGCATCACCCTAATAAGGCAGTGGCTATGCGCACTACAAATTTATCAGATGATAATGCTGTGTCGCATTTTCACCAAATTTTGAAGTGTCGGCAAAAACAAATGTCTCTAGACAGCTTTCTAGTAAAAAAAGAATTAGATATGTATCATAAATAATAAACTAATTATTTTTTTTTCTGCAAATCGAATTTGGATTCCAGGTTGGTTCATTCCGCATAGAAGAAAAGCTGAAGATGATTCATGCTCCTTAACAGTGTATATATAATTTTCTTTGAATAAACGTTATACATAAAATTTTTTGAGTATTTTTTCGGCATGGAATGCATTATCGTATTTTACAGTAATTTATATGGGAAAAATTGTTTCGCTTAACGAGTTTTTCGCATTATGAGTAAGATTCTGGAACGAATTATGCTTGTTAAGTGAGGTTCCACTGTAATCCTAAACCATGTAAATCCAAATACACATAGTAGTGGACAAGGAGAAGCCATGTATAGGAAATGTAAGAGGCTCAGACTTGGTGGTGGTCAGGCCTACAGCCGTTCAGCTTGTATGTTTGTATGTTTCCTGTGTTTAAAGAAGTTTCAGTTTATCCATCCATGTTGGAACTGGAGCTTGTTACTGAGATCTTTTCATTTAATGCTGTCATGCTGTCTTTACCCTCCAAATGTATGTCATTTCCTAACTCAAGAAATTAAACTTGACTTAACACATTGCGGACCGGTGGTTTAAACATTTAAATCACCCTGGGGACTGGCGTTTTTAAACCTACTACCCTAACTTGTGCACTGTTCACTTTAAAAATTAATATAAAATCTCCTAATTAATTTTATGAACTGAAATTTTTGGAGAACACTTACCAGAGCTCCTAGAAGTGCTTGCGCATGTGATATCTCTGGAAACATTCCCCTTTGTGAAGAGGCATTACGCAGAAGCTGCACATGTGGACAGTTCTACTCTTCTTCTTGTGCTCTGCGCGCACACAGCACTGCCTAGAAGGGTGTTTCTTCGTGCAATATTCACTCTTCACAATTTTCACGAGAATATGTTTCCGCATATCACCCGAGAATCGGCCAGGGGGGTCTACTTGAGGCCTCTGGCAGGTGTGAACAGATGGCCCCGGCTGCACTACGTCTGTGTCTGGCGCAGGTACTGCCGCCACCATGATGTCAGTAGCCCAAGCTTTTGCCAGTTTCAACAGAAATGCTTTGTATTTCAAAGTAGAATTTCTGTTCACGTTTTTGAAAACCGTAAATGAATTGAAAATTGCACAGTTTATAAGCCACAGTGCAACTTTCTTCGTCCATTTTACTGTTTTCCTAGGAAGGGAATAATAGGCCAAGAACTGGTCGGCTATATCAACTCCTTTCATGAACATATTATACTCGGAAATACAAAGAGGCTTCTTTACTTGCCCGTGTCGTCTTTGAACATCGACCATGCTCGAATTGTGAATAGTGGAAACCATATTCACAACGTGAGTATCCCTCCAGGACTGAAGAAGAATGTCCCCCTTCCGTCAAAGAAACTATCTCAAAAAACAGTGACGCAACTTCAGACACGTCCATTGGGTCCGATGGCATCTGCTTCACCCCCGGATCACCAGTAAACTTTCCCAAAGTGGGGGTTTTGTCCACTTTATCTCATGTAGCTGTCCCGACACTCGCACTTTCAACGGAGCTCTCACTTTCACTTGACACATTTTGGGCAGCCCTGTGGCCCCCGTCACTGTCACTGTCACTGATAATGGCCTCGCTATCAGAAGACGAAGCAGTTGGCAAATCTGATAGCTCATCGGAGAACATATCTAATATTTCCTGTCCTCCGAGAGATCGCAACTGCTTTCGTCTCTGAGCCATGTTGAACTGGTAGCTGCATGGTTGATACGTGCAAGCTTGGATTAGAACAAAGCCAATTTTGTTTAGGTTGTGACAGGAAATGACTCTGGTCGAGTTACTAGATAAGGCAGCAATCATTCCCGAGGTCATCTACGCAGTAGTTATGATTCAAAGAAGCCACACAGCGATATATAGCGTTTTGCAACATAACGTGACTGTAGAGGGCCATATGGCCCGCCCGGTCTGCAACGCTTGGAAACGTAGAGGGCCATATGGCCCGTCCGGTCCGCAGTGTGTTAAGCAGCATATCAGTTAATTCTTGAACTCCTTCCTTCACAAGTCTCCTACTTGAAATGTATGTATATTTGCTAAGTGCCACAGTTGATATGTTAAACAATAGAAATAATAACATAATAGTACTGAATAAGGCTTGTTATTTTCACAGGTGGATCGTCTCAATTTCCCTTGTGGATGTTCTCGTGATGGCTGTGCTAACTCCAGTGGTCGCATTGAATTCAATCCTGTTCGAGTCCGCACACATTTTATCCACACACTAATGAGGCTGGAATTGGAAAAGAAACAGAAACTGGAAGAAGGAGAGGAGGAAGGTGGGGGAGATATGTCAACCAAACAGGAACAGAATTCAAATAGAAATCTTCATTGGGCTGAGGAGGACAGATTGTCTGGCCCATCATCATCATCGTCATCGTCGTCATCATCATCATCATCGTCGTCATCATCATCGTCTTACCAGGAGCAAGGGAAAGGTGCCATAGACAACTTGGCAGGGGCTCCAAAGTTCAATGGCAGTCTTCTACGAGATGTAAGTCTTGGTTCGGGCATTGAAGTTGAATCCTGTGTCCATGCTGGCAGCTTTACGAATCTCCACTACGGTGGTTCTGGAGAAGGGCCTGAAGGAACTGTAAGTGGTTCAGATGTATCAGGCGGAAACACAACTGGATTCTCAGGGATGGTAGATCTGCCCGCTCGTGAAGATTCGTTGGATCTGTACACTTTCAGAGATGAATGCTACTCAGAGGAAAACAGCAATGAGTTGTCAGCTGATCAGCTGGAAGGCAACAGCAGTGTGGATCGTAACCACTTCTCTGGACACCATTCTAGTACCTCTGTACTACAACAAGGGAGAAAGGGCCACTCAAATGAACATCAAGAATTTAACATGACTCCTGGTTTTCATTTTAGTCAACCAACTAATGTAGGAGGAAGGCCATTTGCTAGTCCTCCAACAGCTGGACTTCTGCCTGGACCATCATTTCCTGATACTAATACCTCCAGCTACCAGCAACAGACTAGACCACCAGCAGCTGCTACCACCAGTATAACATATGGTGATGAGACCTGTTCTAAATATCAGTATTCTTCTGGCTTCTCTGCTTTTTCCAATCCCCATCCTGCCCCAGCTGCAGAAAACTTTGGACATTATAGTGGAGTGTATGGTCATGATTTCACAAGTAAGGTCACCGGTGAAGGGTTAGGGGGTGATGGTTACAAGGACAACATGCTGAGCAACCCTGGTCAGAATGGAGAATTCCATCAGAGGCCACAGCCATTACTGGGTACTGGGAGCAGTTCTTATGAAGGTTTCTCTATGCTAGGAGACCCAAGGGAGAGTTTTGACAACCAGGATCCCATTGGGAAGCATGCTGGTGGCAGCAGTGTTGTACATGGTCACTACACCAATCTCCACACTGTATGCCCCATGAGTAACAAGCTGGAACCCTTTTCTGAACTTCTCCAGGGACGGTACTCATACATGGCTACTACGCGAACATCTGCCCCCAGTGCTACATTCGATAATTCTTCCTCTGCAATGCATGGGCTGTCTGCCACCTACAGTAGCAGTGGAGCTTCAACAGAGCAGTTGACAGTGAGTGATAGTATAAATGTTGAAGGGGACAAAGGCCAGGCTGGTGAAAATGAAAACAATTCTAGTTCTGCCTCTGCAGGTGGCACAGATGATTGTGATGAGAACTTTGGTGAAATCATTAAGAAAACCATGGTAGAGACTGTTTCTGCATAATATTTGTATGTTCCAGCCAAGACCTTCATAATTATAACGGAAAAATTAGAACCCTGTAGTTATTATACAAGTTTTGTTTTAATAAATGTTGTGAAAAGTAACACTCTCATTTCCTTTATGTAGCTACATAAATTATGCTGTTTTTATTGTGTTATTACAAGCCTTTATTTCAAGTGAAAGAGGTTATTTTGGTGGTATACCTTTATAAACTGTTTCACTGTGTTTCTTTTATGAGTTTCAGATTGAAGAGCACCACCTTCTAACAAGTTAAGTGGTTATGACATCTTAACACACCATGCAGTACTACACTGTAATGTCTATGATGTTGCTACGTGTTGCGCACGCTTCCAACTACACCATTTTCAATATAATGACATGACAGTCGGCAATTCAAATTTATACATTGTGCTTGCTAGATCTTCTAGGTACTTCAGAGTGTGACAGAAAGGTGATGATTGCTTGATAGCTCTCCTGGGTTTAAGTTTTTGTGAGTAAACATGGCAGGTCCTATCAAGGAGATGCATGTAAGTGATGAGGAGGTGTTATATGAACTGTTGCAAGAGAATGAATATAGTGATATTTCTGAGAGTGAATATAGGAGTGGCAGTGAAATAAATGTGAAAATTTAATTATGTGGTGAAAAGAGTGACAGCTCTGATGAAGAAGAAAATGTCAGTGACAACAGTAGCATGCAGTAGGGCATGAGGGTGAAGTCAGGTGCTGAGTGAAAACATTTTCCATTTACTGGCAAGCCTGGCATAAATGTTGATTTAGGAGACCTTAGTAACTCCCTGAAATATTTTGAGTTGTTTTATACGCCAGAAAGTTGTGTAGGTATGCAAAATCATTTCTAAAAAACATCTAATTCTAAAACTAAGATCTAAGACCCATCACTGGAAGGAGATGAACAGAAATGAAATACTAAAGTTGCTGGCATTCATTCTGTTACAAGAACTTCACCAGAAACTGGATAACAAGAGCTAATTTTCCCAGATAGAAATTCTGAAAACATCCATATTTTTGGACCTGTTCAATAAGAGGTTTCATCTTTACTCAAATTTCTTCATTCTATTTGCAACAAAAAGGGTCAACATTGTGAAACGAGGTATAACTGCAAAAACTGCAGGGTGTCACCGTGTGCTGCGCCATTCCCAATGTTACCATATGGCCACATGCTTCTAGAGGCATGAAAGGCGATTAAGATTCAACAAGTGGCTAAGAAGTGTCTGAATGTAAGATTTTAGTGGGTGGAAAGTGTACTATGGGCTGGTTGTGAAAACCACTATAATTATAAGACACAATATGTGACACTGGAGTTGCAACTGTTCCCAGTGGTATATCCATTTTAGTGATGATCTCATAGTCTACAAAATTGTGCTTTTGTAGTCAGTGTTCAGAAGAACAAATAGCTATTGTTGTATAGTTCATTCATCCATAGTACCCTTGAGCCTGCAAAGGAAGTACAGATTCTGCTGACAGGCAGTAAGAAAGGTCTGTTATAAATGAGACAGTCAGACCTGTAATAGGCCATAGTGAAATGTTACAATAATCAATGTTGTGTGTTTATAGTGGAGGTGGTTTTGTCAGCTTCTATGATTGTGTTTCATCTCTAAACGTCTGACAATCTGACACTGAATGTGCATGAGTCACACACATACCTTTGTGCTCATTGAAATTAATTTCAGTTATGGTAGTGGTGTACCTTTTGAGACTAAAGAAAAAGTACAGAATTTTACTAAAAAATATACATAAACTTTAATGTAACAGCTATATGAATGAAAATATGGATATATGAACACTCAAACTTTTTGTTTCATAATTTTATAATGGCACATGATTGAGATACTGAATTCTAAAAAGGGTGTGTGGGATTGTCGGTGTTCTAAAAGACAACCACATAAAACTGTAACAATTATATATATTAAATTGTATAAATTTAATGTACAGAATAGCTGTGAAGCTATGTGGAATGTCGATGTTCAAAAGTTGGCTGGACCTGAAACAGGGAGTTTGTTCCACCGTGAGTGCGCTGGCAGAATTTGCTCCTTTGTAGTAGACCAAGTCTTTACAGCCGTTCAGCTGGTGTGTCCGGCTGGTGATGTGGTGCTGCATGCGCCGGTAGGATCAGCTGCCTACAGCGCATTTGCTGGAGAGTTGTGGCAACTACTTTAGCTGCCTGGACGTAGAGCGAGGTTGCTCGAGAGTTGTGGCAACTACGTTAGCTGCCTGGTCACAGAGCATGGTTCCTGGAGAGTTGCGGCAGCTGTCTTTGGTGCAATGAACACCTCATGACTCTGATGACTGATCGCTCTGAACTGAATGTGATCACTGATGATTGCGAAAAGTAAAAAAAGTCAAAGTCATGTTGCAACTGACGGTCAGTCAGTCTGTCTGTCTTGGTGTTGAGCCCCAGCTGTCCATTTGGGGCGCCCTCTCTGACGAGAGGTCGGGTCTGTCATTTGTCAGTCTTATTCAGTCCATTGTCAGTATTGACATATATTTACAATTTAATTCTAGTCTTAATTCCTATTTCTTTGTACAATATATACAAGGCCTCTGTCAGTCCGGGCTCAGTACAGCAGATTATGCCCTATTTCTAGTATTATTTGCTACCACGGCAGTCTAGTCACTTGAACGGTCGTATGCCTGACCGCCACCAAGTTTAAGCCTCTTATACTTTCTGTGTTGGCCTTCACCTTGACCAATACATGTGAACATTCTCATTTTCATGATTTTGTATGACTTCTACTTGTTGCTTGCATAATTTTGTTATGTGATGATTGCGAGCCTTGGGCTTTGCCTTTTATACCATGCTTGCCGGGCGGAGCTTAAAGTAGCAGTTGCGATTGTGAGTGCTGATTGGCTAGCGCGCTTTATGATGTAAAGGTGGGCTGGACAGCGAGTGCTGTATAAATACGAGCATTGGCAGCAATGTGATATTGAGGCTTAAACTTGGTGGCGGTTAGGCATACGACCGTTCAAGTGACTAGACTGCCGTGGTAGCGATTACTACTAGAAATAGGGCATAATCTGCTGTACAAAGCCTGGATTGACAGAGGCCTTGTAATTATTGTACATAGAAATAGTAATTAAGACTAGAATTAAATTGTAAATATATGTCAATACTGACAATGGACAGACCCGACCTCTTGTCAGAGAGGGTGCCCCAAATGGACAGGACAGCAACTTTCACAAAGAAGAAAACATCTGGTCACAAGCCCCAGCTGGGGCTCGACACCAAGACACACAGATTGACTGACCATCACTTGCAACATGACTTTGACTTTGACTTTGAATGTGATATTGACTAGGAGTTGAGTGCTATCTGTTAGACCTGTGAAACCGCGTGTTAGTATGTGGGATGTTCCCACAGGTGCAATAATTATAAAATGAAATACCGCAGTAACAAATTTTCATGTCCCACTGCAGGAGAGATACGAACATGGAAAATATACCATTTAACTGGTGAAAGAGCATTGCATTTATGTTGACACTATTATCTGCTTCCTTCCAAAATCTAATTCAGTCAGTATCCTACTGTTCAAAATTACACAGTCTTAAGATATTTACTGAGTTGTAAGATAACCCCTGAAACTACATCAAATATCAGCTGCTACTGATATAAAACTGACAGCTCATATTTTAAGTACATTTGTAGGTTACAAATATACGATGTAATATTTACATAGGCTTTCAGTGTGAGGACTAATTTTTGTAACTTCACTAACCATCAAAATGTAAAAGCACACTGCGCTACCAGGACATTTCCAAAGAGGGCGACGCCCAAAACTGCATACGAAAGAAAAACTTTTAATTTGCGTTACTATTTGGTATATTTCCATAACTTGTATTTTAATTATTATTCCAGTTACATTATGCGAACATAATTACCACAAATGGAAGGTCACCAGTAATCACTTAAATCGTTACAGTGATTATCTTATGGATGTTAAATTTTCAGTCATTGCTAATAGCCAAATAATTTTAGTCTAAAAAGAACAATATTGTAAGTAAAATTTTATCGCGTAAATACATCCTCTTCAGAAACATCAGAAATACCTTTTATCTGTGTTTGATCACCTAGTAATTCATTATTTGCAAGTAGTAACCACCAATGGAATTCTTTTCTGTGCCAAGTTTTAATTCGTATGGGCCACAGATGCACTTCCAACTAGTGCCATGGTCAAGAAAACGTGGATCTATACGTCCATTCCCCCATACGTCTTCATGGTGTAGTGCTTAAAGTGCAGGGACAGCTTGACATTACCCTATGGGCCATAGACAACACACCTATGGGCAATGTGTAAAACTGCAAATAATTTAATTGGTAGCTATCAGTAGCTATTTTGGTATTTTGTGCTAGGTGGCTCTAGTTTAGGTCGTCTTGGAACGTCCTGGAAAATGTGTGAATTTGTGGTATTGGATAGTGAATGCTGTTTTGGGACACATGTGTGTATGTCATTTATTTCACAGTAAACTTCAATATTCAATTGAATTCAATTTATTTCAAATTCAAAATGGATCCAGATACAGGCTGGGAAACAACCATTGGATATAGAATGAGTCACAGATCAAAAAAACAAGCATTCCATTCCCACAGGAACAAGTCAAGGCATTCATAATATAAAACAAAATAAAAGAACATATCAGCCATATATACAACAAAACTCCCCCAGTATGGAACTCAGGACTCATCTATTATTTCCATAAAATCCAATACTTTAGGATGTGGAAAAGTCATATTAGATAAATAAGTAGTACAAAGAACTAAGTCAAGACATAAGAACAGAACCAGAATACAATTAATCTTACTGACTAGTATATACAAAAAATTCATCCACAGTATAAAATGGGTCACAAGTCGAAGCATTCATAATATAAAACGAATAAAAAAAAGAACATATCAGCTATATATACAACAAAACTCCCCCGGTTTACAAAAACAACACAGAACCAAGACATCATACTCGTATTATAGAACTCTCAAAGGTTTCAGGCGTCAGTACAAGCTCTTTTTTCATTTTTATTACTCATCTATTATTTCATAAAAATCCAACACTTTAGGATGTGGAAATGTCATATTAGATAAATCAGTAGTACAAAGAACTAAGTCATGACATAAGAATAGAAACCAGAATACAATTAATCTTACTGACTAGTATATACAGAAATTCATCCACAGTATAAAATGGGTGACAAGTCAAGGCATTCACAATATAAAACAAATAAAAAAGAACATATCAACCATTCATACAACAAAACTCCCCAAGTTTACAAAAACAACACAGAACCAAGACATCATATTATAGAACTCTCAAAGGTTTCAGGCATCAGTACAAGCTCTTTTTTCATTTTCATGACTCATCTATTATTTCATAAAAATCCAACACTTTAGGATGTGGAAATGTCATATTAGATAAATCAGTAGTACAAAGAACTAAGTCAAGACATAAGAATAGAACCAGAATACAATTAATCTTCCCGACTAGTAAATACAAAAAATTCATCCACAGTATAAAATGGGTGACAACTCAAGAATTCTTTTAGTTTTAATTGAAACCGCTTAATATCTTTATATAATTGCTTCAAATTTAGTGGGAGACAATTGATGCCCATATAATATGAGCCTTTTTGATATAATGATAAACGAGTTGAGGGTTGATATAGATTTATGTTGAGTACCTGTCTAGTGTGTCTATTATGTATATCAGATACAAAATAATACTGATCCATGTTATCGACCACAAAAGATAGTAGTGAATAAATATACAAAGATGACAGAGTAAGAATTTTTATAGTAGTGAATATCGTTTTACATGAGTCTCTATTACCAGCACCAGTTATTAGTCTCACCGCCCTCTTTTGTAAATGAAAGACATTGCTGGCGTACAAAGAATTACCCAAAAAAAATAATGCCATATCGAATAACAGAGTGAAAATAGGCATAACAAACCATCAGCAAAGTTTCCTGATTCACAAATGGTTTTATGACTCAGATTACATAGCACACAGAGCTAAGTTTCGGGATAAGTGAGTCAATATGAGTTTTCCAAGTTAAGAGTATTTGCAATATTAACCCCTAAGAACTTTAAACTAGTTGATTTGGGTGTTTCCATGTTATCGTATACTATCTTCATCTCATGTTCATGCATATTTTTTGCATTAAACTTGACAAATTCAGTTTTGGAAAAGTTTAAGAACAGTAAATTAGCATTAAACCATAATTTTAATTTCTTGAGAACTTCAGTCACACTATGCAGGAAATTTAAGAGGATATGGATTGGATATAATCACACTAGTATCATCAGCAAAGAGGATAGGATAGGAAGTCCTATTTAATACTAGAGGCAAATCATATAGATCAAGAATAACAGGGGACCCAAAATGGATCCCTGCGGGACACCATGGGATACCAAGCCCCAATTTGAATAGGTATTTAGGTTACTATCATTACCTTGTAATTTAATTCTCTGGAACCTTCCTTTAAGATAAGATGCTATCCATTTATGCATCTGACCCGTAATACCATAGAATTCCAACTTAGATAATAAAATCTTGTGATTGACACAATCAAAGGCCCTTTTTAAATCACAAAATATTCCACCCACATTATGGCCAGCATTTAGGGCAGTTAAGGTCAGGTCAAGCAATTTATTAATGGCCTTTTCAGTGGAAAATTTCATTCGAAATCCAAACTGTTCATTTGCTAAAATATTGTTGATAGTCAAATGATGACAAAGTCTTACAAACTCCACTCTCTCAAATAACCTCGAAAAAGAAGTCAATAGGGATATAGGCCTATAACTATTGATAAGATTTTTATCACCATTTTTGTATATAGGTTTTATCTCAGAGAATTTTAGCCTATCAGGATCTATTTATTATGTGTGTTAAGGATGGGGTAATAAAATGTTTACAACTTTTTAATACTTTGATAGAGATCTCATCATACCCAGTAGAATTGGTCATTTTCAATTTGTCTATAATTTTTTTCAATTTCATTTGTTGTAACATAACTATAACTGATCGGAAGGAAAGTGGTTGTAAATGTATTAGTTAAATATTCATTAGCCTTATTACATACGTCAAGTATATCACAATATTTTAGTGTACTTTTGGTAGTGGTCTCCGCTATTGATAAAAAATATTTATTTAAGGATTTGGCAATCATTTTAGTATTGATATATGATCTATCGGGAGCACTCAAGTTTGGTATAATTTCATGATAGGATTTCCTCCTGGTCAATGATTTAACAATATTCCAAGTGGTTTCAGTTCTATTATTGGAGTTTATAATAATATGAACGTTTGACTTCCATAATATTTCTAGATAGATCTTTACAGAACAGCTTACAGTAACTTTGTATATTAGGGTTATTACTCTCCTTACAGCTTAAATACAAATGTCTTTTTATGCTACATTTAGTTTTAATACTAGATGATATCCCTACTTTAGTATTAGTATGGGGTCTATTGAGACATTTGGGAAAACTCTTACAAAACTGTCTAAAGAAAATGTTTAAGAACGCGTTGAACACAGCGTTCACTTCATTATTATCAAATACTTCATTCCAAAGTTCATTATGAAGATTATAATTAAAATTTAACAAGGAATATTTGTCAATTTTTCTTATCATTCGTGAACATTTAACATAAGGGGGCATAGTAATATCATGGATCAATATTAATTTGACATCATGATCAGACATACCATTATACATAGGTGATAATTTAAATCTTCCCATTCTGGAGTAATCAATAACTATATTATCAATAGTTGATGTAGAAGTATTGGTTATTCTAGTGGGGAAGTTAACAGTACTAAAGAGATTGTAAGAGTTTAATAGGGAATTGAGTTGATTCCTTTTATGATTATCAGTGAGGTAATCAATATTGAAATCGCCACATATAATGAATTCAGTTTTTGATGTGTATAATGATTTGAGCACCTCATCCATTTTGATAATCATCATCATCAGTAATCTGTCAGACGACAGGTCCACAGTCTCTTCCAAAACCATTCCTCCACTTAATTCGATCTAGAGCTTTCTCCTTCAAATGACAGTATCCTCTTCTGTCCCCAAGGTGATCCCGCATCTTCTTACGTCTTCTTCCTCGTCTTCTTGTCACTTCTATCCGCCCATCTATCTTTCCTTCGATAACTTCTTTTAGAAGGCAGTTTCTGCGT
>NW_019733323.1:847508-847795 GCF_002891405.2 Cryptotermes secundus | reverse complement strand
ACTCTGGTCACGCCTGTTGCTATACGAACTTGAACCATCTTGAGCATCATTTTTGCTCTGTGCTTCAAGTCGCTACTGATGACGCTGCTTCCGGCATCAGTTTTTGGTGTGTCTCTTCGTCTGATGCCTACCCTTTGACCTGTCCAGCAAGAGAAGCCCTGCCAGTTGCTATGCTACCGCTGGTATAGCTCGCAAGGTCCTTGGCATACTCAAACCCCCTCACCACGATAAGGTGGAGACACCAACGAGGGGGATTGAGTATAAAATTACTAAAATTACCGGAGGGG
>NW_019733323.1:835083-847461 GCF_002891405.2 Cryptotermes secundus | reverse complement strand
GGGGGCTCTGTACACAGAAAATATAAACATATGATGGTTCATGTCAAATTTTTACTGCACAAAGTTCTATATCAAATTCTACACAATATTTATCAAGATTTACAGCAACAAATTTTATATAGTTGAGAACAAATATACATGTTCCACCTTTCATAGCATTATTTCTACAACAACTAGCCCCAGCCACGTAATTTTCCATTACAGTGTTATAGATTTCGGCATACTTTAGATGGTGCTTCCAAACAACAGATCTTTCGCGTTGGCGGTTAGATATTTCCTGCTGAACTTACAGACGCTTTCAGACAGGCAGCCTTCCAGAACTTCTCGATGTTTACGACGTTGTGCCTACGCGATGTTTCAAACTGATCGCTTCCACCGCGGTGCTGGCGTGAGAAAACTTTATCGCCACCGCCACCGCGATACCGCGATCGCTCTGGTGCTCTTCTGGTTCTTGACCCTACCGGGACTAGAACTCCGACCCCTCGGTCATCCAGTCCCTAGATAGTCGCTATACCGACCGATACCGACTACGCTTTCAGGACTCCTGCTCGTAGCACCGTCCACAACCAGCGGATGTGCCATTCCGTTGTGGAAAGGATTTAGCTTACTTAGTTATGTACGTACATGCATTTTCGTTGAGGTGATGATTTCTCTCTCTCTCTCTCTCTCTGTTACTTTTCCGAAGGCTGCCATTTTGCGTCACACAGTTGGCGAGCATGTGTTTGGCTTCGTGTTGAATGTAGAAGGCTGTATCACTGGCTGACGTCATTGAATGTCGCTGTGTTGTGTAATCGTGTGTTGTGAAGTAGACTAGTTTCATGTTTTAGTGAGGAAAAGGAAGTTTGTTGGTGGATCGTGCTTCCTGTTGCTGTAAAATAATCGGTTGAAAAGGTAAACTTTTTTTCTGCGGCAGGTTGGATTTTACTTTTGGGTTATCAACGATCAGCAGTGACACATGACCAAGAATTGATTCGGCTTAGACTGTTGGACGTGTTATGGCTTGTCAAGTACACCCGGCTTGTGTAGTTTTCCCTAGGGAATGTTAATAGTGTTTAATTTGGACTAGTTTTTCGTTAATGTGGTAACGTATCTGTGAAGAAAGAACTACATTGAACTGTATTTGCGCCACACTTTCGTTTCTTCCCATTAAGGTTATGAATTCCAACTTACTGTGTTGAATGCTTTATCGCTACACTTCCGTGCTGCCCATTTACCAGTTAGACAAAGAACTGCACTTGAACATTGTTATTCAGTTTTATTTTTAACAACCTGAAGGGCGTCCACAGTGGAGACAAAACACGTTACACTAATCTATGGGCATGGACAAGATGCCACAACGACGCAGTCGTAGCAAGGAAAAGGAAAGAGAGCGTCGTGAGAGACCATGTAGGTCTCGCCATAACTCTAAAGAGAGAAAGACCATGGAAAGAAGAAAGTTAACAGACTTGAAAGAACGGTCTCGCAGCAGAAGCCGAGAGCGAGAGAGGCATCGGTACAGGGACCGAAAACGCACACCTACCCAACCTAGCATCATGAAGGAAAAGGAGGAACCCAAGAAGGAACCATTATCACTCGAGGAGCTGCTTGCCAAAAAACAGGCTGAAGAGGCAGCTCGCAGCAAGCCCAAATTTCTGACAAAGGAAGAACGTGCAGCTGAGGCTTTGAGAAAACAGCAACAAGAGGAAGAAGAGATACGACATAAGATGGAAGAAGAAGAAAAGAAAAAGTGGACTGAATTTTACAAGGAGGCCAAAAAGGCATTTGATGATTTGTGCAAGGCAGACAAAGATCAGGATCGGGACAAAGATGGCTTTAGGAGGTGGGACAGAGAGCGTGAAAATACAGAGAAAGAGGAGGACAGCCAGTACTCAAAGGACAAGCAGAAGGAAGTGGAGATCATAAGAGAGTGTTGTCTAAGACCAGTCGAGAAGATATGCCGTGTGCGTCGGCCCAATGACCGCAAGTTTATGTTTGACTGGGATGCTTCAGAGGACACATCTATCGACTATAATCCCCTCTACCAGGAACGGCATCAGGTTCAGTTCTTTGGTCGAGGTAATGTTGCGGGTATTGACATCAAGGCCCAGAAACGACATCAGTCCAAGTTCTATAGGGAGTTGCTGGAGCGACGGCGAACTGAGGCTGAGAAGGAGCAGGAGAAGGTGCGCCTAAAGAAGCTCAAGAAGAAAGAGGAGAAACAGAAGTGGGATGACCGTCACTGGTCTGAGAAGCCTAAGGATGAGATGACGGAGAGAGACTGGCGAATATTTCGAGAGGAATACCACATCACCATCAAGGGTGGTCGAATCCCTGATCCAATCAGGAACTGGAAGCAGTCTGGAATTCCTAATGAGATTCTGGAGATTGTTGAGAAAGTTGGCTATACTGATCCCACTCCTATCCAGCGACAGGCCATTCCCATTGGCCTGCAGAATCGAGATATCATTGGTGTGGCAGAAACAGGTTCTGGTAAGACACTGGCCTTCCTGATTCCTCTGCTGACGTGGATACAGTCTCTGCCCAAGATTGAACGTATTGAAGATGCTGACCAGGGTCCATACTCCATAATCTTGGCACCCACTCGAGAATTGGCTCAGCAGATTGAGGAGGAGACCAACAAGTTTGGACAACCGCTTGGAATCAGGACAGTGGTTGTGGTGGGCGGATTGTCCAGGGAGGAGCAGAGCTTCCGCCTCAGGATGGGATGTGAGATTGTGATAGCAACACCCGGGCGTCTGATTGATGTGCTTGAGAACAGGTATCTGGTACTAAACCAGTGTACCTATATTGTGCTAGACGAGGCTGATCGTATGATTGACATGGGTTTTGAAGAAGATGTGCAGAAAATCCTAAACTACATGCCAGTCACAAATCTGAAGCCAGACACTGAGGATGCAGAAGACGAGATTGAACTGCTGGCCAATTACAACTCAAAGAAAAAGTACAGACAGACAGTCATGTTTACTGCCACAATGCCCCCAGCAGTGGAGCGTTTGGCTCGTACATACTTGCGTCACCCAGCCGTTCTCTATATTGGGTCTGCTGGCAAGCCAACAGAACGAGTAGAGCAGATCGTGTACATCCTGCCGGAGGCAGACAAGAGCCGCAAGTTGCTGGAGATCCTTGGTCGTGGTGTCACACCTCCAGTCATTATCTTTGTAAATCAGAGGAAAGGGGCAGATGTGTTGGCAAGGACGTTAGGGATGCGTGGTTATGATGCCTGCACACTGCATGGTGGCAAGGGCCAAGAACAACGAGAATACGCACTAGCAAGCCTCAAGTTGGGCACCAAAGGCATCCTTGTGGCCACCAACGTGGCCGGTCGAGGTATTGATATCAAGGACGTATCCATGGTCATCAACTATGACATGGCTAAGAGCATAGAAGAGTATACACATCGTATTGGTCGAACGGGTCGTGCAGGAAAACATGGTATGGCAGTCTCATTCTGCACCAAAGATGATTCTGAACTGTTCTATGACTTGAAGCATACGATACTGTCTAGTCCAGTGTCGACTTGCCCTCCTGAACTACTGAACCATCCAGATGCCCAGCACAAGCCCGGCACTGTCGTAACAAAGAGACGTCGGGAGGAGAAATTATTTGCATAAAGAGACCAGAGTGAAGCAATCTGAGGAAGCAACATTTGTATGAACCTTCATGTAAAATCATGAAAAGTTAAACAGTTCCATCTAGTGTGACTGGTTGATAATCCCTTTTGGAATCCATACTGCTCTGAAAGTAATATTTTATGTTTTACGATATGATCGAATCTTCTAAAAATTGCTTTTTCAAAAACTTTTGCAAACCCAGTTACTATAGATAATGGACTGTAGTTACTTATAACAGCCTTTTCCGCTTTTTTGTATACTTGCTTAATAATTGCATATTTTAATCTTTCTGGATATAGACCCATGGTTAATGACTTATTAATTACATAAGTTAGAGGCTTACTGATTTGTTGTCTGCACAGTTTTATAATTTTATTTGTTACACCATCATACCCTGAAGATTTTTTTTTATTTTAATTTGCTAATTATACTAATTATTTCCTCTTGTGCAACTAAATTAAGATTCATACCTGGAACAACATTTGAGAAATGGGAATGCAAGTATGACATTGCAGTATAAATATTAGTTTTCTTAATATTAAGATTTTCTGTTATTGTTGTGAAATATTTATTAAAACTATGAGCTGCTTGTTCAGTATTTATTTATTATTATTTTGAAAAGTCTGTGGTACACATTCTTTATTCTGATTGTTGGTCCTACCTGTTTGAGTGTTGATAATGTTCCAGGTAGTTTTTATTTTGTTTTCAGCTGATGTAATTAACTGATTATAATATTTCCTTTTAGCTTCTCTTATTACTCTTCTTAATAGCATGCAGTAGGATTTATAGTATGATTTAAACAAATAGTTGCAACTGTTTTGACAGAGAATGAATAAGGATTCCTTCTGTCTACAGGATGTATGTATACCCGCTGTTATCCAGCCATTATCCTTGAGTTAATTTGTTACATTTTGCTTTGGAAAGCATGACTCAAAGACAAATAAATACTTATTTAAAAATGAGTTGAATATTTCGTTTACATCATTTAGTTTATGTATATTTTCCTATTTTTCATTAGATAGTTTATTAAGAAATTGAGCAATTGAGTTTTCATTTACTAATATTCTTGTGATTCCCTGCACTTTTTTCTTCTCCAGGAAATTGATATTTTTTAGTACGAGACACTGAGCATCGTGATCAGATAGTCCATTACTAATAGAGAGTACCTCATATGAATTTATCCTTGCCTTATCTATAAAAATATTATCAGTAGCAGAGTTTTTGGTCACAGTTATTCTTGTTGGGAACTGTACTGTATGAAATATATTATATGATTGCAACAGCACTAATAGCTGTGTTTTACGAGTTGACTCTTCTAAAAAATTTACATTAAAATCACCACATAATATAAATTAAATTTTTTATAGAGTAATTTGAGTACAAATATAAATCACTCCGTCCAATGTGACCTGTAAGTTTTTTACTACATGAAAACTCAACACCCTTACATGTTTCGGTGTCTGTGGACCATCTTCAGAGGGCAAACATCACTACAAATAGGAAACCACCATCACATAAGTTGTTTAGACGTAAAGTACGTACACTTATATGCTNAAAACTTACAGGTCACATTGGACGGAGTGATTTATATTTGTAATTGTTAGTGTGATGGACCAGAATGAAACAAATCAAACTAATTTGAGTACTTTATCCAACTTATTTATAAAGTACTCAAAATTCCCATAGGGTGACCTATATATACACAGTACAAATATGTTAGTTTTAGCTAAATTGCTGCATAATAATTTTTTGTCAGACATGTGATGCTCAGATAAGCATATTAAGTGAGGATTTATATTATTGCTAACTACTGAACACTTCAATTCATCAGTTTTGCCTCCTAGACTTCTGATATTTTGATGTACAAGAATTAGAGAGCCTTTAGAATAGAATAGAATAGAGACTTATTTGATTTTACTCCCATAAAGAATCCTCATTTCTGGTAGGTGGTCTTCTTTTTCTTCTATTACTCTGCTCTCGTTCCCGATCAAGGATTGTTTCTGTTACCTTTTGTTGATTACTGGTGTCATTTCCCTCCATAATATTTTTGTGTACACCCACTGTCTGGTCACAATCACAATCACTCAAGTTCTCACTTTCACTATCTTCTTTTTCTTTTCCATCTTTCAGTTGAGATTCCTTGACTTCTGGACTTGTATTATCTCTTCCCTATACTTGGCGAGGTTTATTCAAATTATATATCCAACCCTGGGCTATAATGTCTCCCTTGTCCTTAGTTGAGAGTTCCAATATCTGGTTTAATATCATTTCTTGCACTCTATTTTTCCCAGTTACATTGAGATGAAGCCCATGCCTGGTATAACATGATCTATCCAATTCAATTTCCAGGATTTTCACATTACTCTAACTTCATTATTTTATACATTTTCCTATTGAATACTTTTATTTCTTAATTAATACATGAGGAGTACAGTGTGAAAATTTTCAGAAAATTAGGTGCTTTGATCATCGACACATGTAGAGTCAGTTGCAGGGGAATTAGGAATTTCTGTTGGCAGCTCTCACAACATCCTCAGAAATAAAAAGAGAAATACATGCTGAAAATTGAAATGAAATGAACTGAGCTGAACTGAACTTACAGTGATAGGTTTGGACAGTGATGAATCCAGTATCTGAATCAGATCTGAAGAGAAAATTTCTGTGTTACTCTCTTAACACCTAACACAGATGTGCTTTGTCTTTCCAGAAATATCCCCTCCTTATACAGTATGTAACACAGACTGGATTTCTAAGCTGACTGTGAAACATGCAGTTGTGATAATTAATGTAGCTAGGCTTGTAAGATTTATGATGAAAATGTAAGCTTATTAATGAAACTGAATATTCTGTTCACAGAAACTGACTCCATTGATTTTTAGCTTTGAGTTGCCAATAGTAGGAACACTGCAGTCTCTGCCTGATAGCAATTCTTCCTATGTGAGGAGCATCCAAGAAAAATACAGTGTTCATGTAATGTTTCATAACCGCCCCAAGCTGTATGGCACCATGGTAGTTATAAAGGGCTGTGAGTTGGAGGTGGCTATGGTAAAACAAGCGACTCTCTTGGTGATACAACACGTGTGAATCTCTTGCTGTGAGTATTTTAAATATCTGAGATTTTGTGTTGTTTCTTTGATGTCTTACCTTGTCTTTGTTAGAAAGGAAACTGCAGATTTCCATCCCTTCATATTATATTATTTTTTTATTACATAAAACCATTGGATTTTAGAGTTAGGCCCATTTATTAAAGTAGTTTCCCCCTCCCATCTATCAGGGCAGTATAATAGAGCACTGGTCTTCACTAAATGAATATTGACAATATCTGTTGGTGTTTATGTCCAACACATGATTTGTCACCGCAAGATTTATTTTTCAATGGAAATCAATGCTGATGTTTGACTTAGTAACACTTATATTGGGGGGAGGTGTGATAAACTACTCCAGGACACGGGAAAGGAAAAATAATGACCTCCCTTCACAGGGCATGTAAGGAACAGAAGGTAAATTAATAATTCAACTTTTAAACAGAATGGAATAAAGAGTAAAATTACAATTATAATAATCTCCATTGTGAGAACCTCAGATCTCGTCTGAAAAGTGTGTTTAAAATGCTGCACCAGCACCAGAACTAGAGCAATACAATGTTGTAAAGAAAAATATTTTAATCAGTTGGATGTTATTAATGAATACAATGTAATTCAGTGACACTTGTATAGCTCCCGTGTGATACTGTAAATGAGTGAAGACTATGAAGATAGAGTGAATAGATTAGTGTGTAGGGTTGGCACAGACAGCTGACTTTGGATTCAGCAAGTACTTTGAATCTGGGACATATCTTGGGAGCAGGTCTCTCTAGGATTTGCCTATTAAGAGAAAATGGATGTATGGAATTAAATCAGTTTGTATAATAAGATCTATAAGTATGTGACAATGGTGTATTAATCAATTTTAAGCGTTGTGTTTAAAAATGCTGTATCTAGCTCAATTTTTATGATAAATGGATGGAATTAACTTTGTTTATGTCAGCAAAGAACATAGTGTCACATATTATAACGGAAGATTTGAAATTTTAATACAAAGTTTTATACTCTATTTTCAATTTTTTGTGTTTTAATTTTGATGCGTACTGCAAAAATGGTTTCCCAGTTCTTCACAGTGTTGTTCTGCATTATAAACTCATTTCTGTTTGTAACACTTGACAAATTTTAGCAGTCCCTGGTGTCAAAACAGATGGAAGCAATAAAATCATTTGGTCTTCAGCTAGCACTTCTTACACTCTTAGGATTTTCGAATCTTTTGACTGAAGGACAGAAGAATGAAAGCATGGCTATTCAAGAGAAAGCTAGAGGGGTCCCTTCTTCAGTGCTGAGACCTTCCGTTAGAGCTGCAAAAGATTATTGCCCCTTCTATTTGAATGAACAGACAGCTGCATCGTGGCTGAGATACAGAGTGTGATCTGTTTTGTGTGTGTTCGTAGTGAAATCGAATACTGTAGTATAATTTCAGCCTATATATACATCAAGCAGGTAACAACAAACAAGGTATGTACATCAAATTTTACAATATATTTTTAACATACCTATCTAAAGAATCTGCAATAAAATTACTGGATCGTGGATAAGTTTTGGCATGACTCATACGTATATTTTTATTTGCTGTTGTTCATTTAGATATTATTTTAATTCCTCTACTAGGGTTTTACTCAAGTATGTCTGGTAATTAATACATTTAAAAATAAATATTTAGGACTGTGCATGCTCTTCTACTAGCGGCGTGTGTGCGCGCTTCCACTAGCAGAGTTTAAATGCCTGACTGGCCAAAACTGGGTACTTTGGCCACGACGACCTTACTCACCACTGGCACAAATGGGGCACTTCGGCACTTAAAGGTTAATATGACTGATTTCTGGGACCATTACCTTTTGTCAACATTTTTATTAAGACAGCGTTTTAGAGGCCGGTCTAGTCCCTAGCTCCATAAATTTGTTCCAAGTCAGGAGTCTTTTTTTCATGAGAATGGAGACACAGTCCAGCCTCTGAACCTCCAATTTAATAAAGTTTTGGATGATTGATAATGCCCAGAAAAACAGTCATTGTGGTTTATAAGTAATAGGTTGGTCTTGTACAGCTAAGATCTGAAGGATTGATTTTTCATCTTGAGTTAACAAAATATACTGTGGACATGTCTAAGTGTTGACTTCGATATAGTAACGAAACAAATGTCTGAAGAGATTCACTGTATCAAATCACCATTTTATCTGCCAAGACAAGACTTCATCATGATCCTGTGCAATGGCATAACACATAACACAGATCAAAATGACAGGGCTCTTATAATACAGAGTATCATTATTACTGTTCAGTATTACAATGTAAACACAACAGAATGTGTTAAAATTGACTGTATTTGTTGAAACTGATTTTGTATATATGTTTCTCAGTTTAACAATTAAGACAAATAAATCAGCATTTTTGTTACTGCAATGTAATTTTATTTTTATAGCATTATTCTATGATTCATAAAGTAATATAACCTAAATCCAAGTAATAAAACACATGTTTAAACCTAGGTTATTCAGAATCTTCAAAGATTAAGATAATTGAGGTTGTGAACAAATGTGTTGGAGGAAACAGCAGCACTTACAACAAAATCAGAACATAAAAATTGCTGTATCTGATGGCATGTGGCATCTGTTGGCATTGAACCGGGTAGCCAAGAAACATTTTTTAATTTCTTCCTTGATGAAGTCCTTAGGGAGCTCTAACTTTATTTTCTTCATGACAGAAGAGCAGTTGTGACTGAACAAGTTGGCTCAACTGGTAATGTTGACTTACATGTGGAAGGTGTGTAGTTTGAATCTCAGCCAGGACATCACTGTTGTGACAGTGGTTTCTTGTGGTTTCCATGGATCTCATAGGCAAATGTTGGGATAGTGTGTTAAATTAGACCACCATCACTAATTTCCATATCCTTTCTTAATCATTTTCTCAGTGTCCACTCATTTGACACTATATAATCTGAGTTACTGAGTGTGTTGTTAAATGAATTACAAAAAGAAATCTCTGCTTCTGCAGGAAATAGAGCTGTCATTTCTCTGATCAATATACACTTCTAGAAATACTTTACTGACTTTATTTAGAAATTATTGTATTTTTTATTGGGATGATTGAAGTATTTGTTATTCACTGCATTAAGAATTTGTTCATTGGTATGGTTGATATCATTAATCCCTCCTCCTCATGCATATGTAAACTTGTTTTGTAATGCTGTGTATATAATGATCTTTACAGAATGTTGTTAATCAGACTAAGCTCTACATTGCTCTGGATTAATAACAATATGTATTATATTGCTGTTTACTATATAAAATATTCCCCTAAACTTCACTGATTCATTTGATTTCATGCTGAGTTTTATTCATGTTTCAGCGTAAGAAATGGTTTTCTCTGGTATTAGATAACAACAAACATGGTCATGTGTACCAGTATTTTCCATTTTCCATTAGTTTCCACTGGCCATTCTCAAGTTTTATTTAACTTGTAGCGTTGTGCAAAGCTGAGACAAATGATGATTCCCATTCAGTTTGATTTTGGAAGAAGAGAAGAATACCGAATGTTAGTTCTATCCCTTGTTGAATACTTTTACCAATACCTCCAATACGGGGATGAATAACGTGAAAAATCTTGTTCTTATTTCAGAATTCCCAATAATTATGAATTATTATGTAATCTTGGTGTATCCAAAGAATCCACCAAAGTGCAAAGTCCTGTGTAACATTTTGTAACAAAATAATGTTCTTATGGCAAAGATTTGTTAGCCTGATGCCCAATCCCCAAGCTGGAGGAACACCCATTTTCAGCTGTCCATGAAAGCTCCTTCAGTATATTCATAAAAGGTAAAGTCCTTGTTTTTAACTGATTAAGCCCTACACCATGAAGGCATATGGGGGAGTGAATGTATAGGTCCACATTTTCTTGACCTCAGCACTAGCTGGAGGTGAGTGGTCAGCTTCATGCCCTGGCCGCTTTACCCCAGGTGAAAGAGCCCCCAGTACCCTTTTAATAGGAGGTTGGGTGAATCCCAGAGTCGGTCTGGACGATGTGTTGAAGAGAAAATTCTTGACCAGGAGGGTGACACTCCCGTAGGGGAGAGGGAAACATGCAGACCAGCCATCTCTATGCATCCTACATGAACTAGATAGTCTGGAAATGACTGGAATTGATCATTATACACCTATCAAAATTAGTCGAATCGCATAAGTGTGAACCAATCAGAGGAACTTGAATTTCTGTTAAACGCTTTGGGCTTTGGCTCAGTAATACGGTACTACTGCATAGTTTGTAATGTGTGCGCCATTGAGGTATATTGTGCAATTAATTAGATTAATTAGTAAGTAGAGATTTTGATTTGATGCTGTGAAGCGAGAGTCAACATTTACGCACGAGTTCACGTGTGTGTTATTTTTGTATATGGATTATGCTTACTACGCCCAATGAAATTAGAAGCAAACGTGAAGTCAGAAAGTGTTATTACGATACTTCATCCAAATCGTATTTCTGTATTTTAAGCATCTTTCAGTGTAGCCTTCTTAGGACCGTAGAATCTCAAGAAAGTGAGAGTGTACTGTGATTGTGTTATAATTTTTGTATTGTTTCTTGAAGGATAAATGGGAATAAAAAATGTGTTTTGCACCAGGATGCATGTCTTCCAGTGAACGCACTGGAATTAAATTCTTCTATTTTTCCAGGGATTTGGCACGGTATGAGCCAGATCTAAAATATTATTATAAAACATACTGTAAAATTTTGGCCAGTGTTATTAAAGGAGCTAAAAATCTTCATTATAATAAATTAATTTCTAATTCTAGTAACAAAATGAAAACCACTTGGACATTATAAAATCAGACACAGGTAGAAAAATTAATAATGCAGATATACAGTTTTTAAACATTGATGGGAAGTTAACTGATAAACATGATGTGATTACAGATTCATTTAATAATTATTTTCGAACAATAGCTGACAAGATCAATACCGGTAATGCAAATGTCGGCCACGTTATAGAGTCTGATGCGGACAAATATTCAAATTATCTGTGTCGAGCTATCACGACTCCCTTTCCAAAAATTAAACTGAACCATACCTCTACTAAAGAAACTGAAAATATAATTAAGTATTTAAAACCAAGAAAACGTGGTGGGTAAGATGAAATTCAGCTTAGAATTTTAAAAATCAGCACACCTTTCATTAGCTCCCCATTAACATATTTGTAACAGATCTCTTTCAATTTGTGTCTTCACCACTTGGTTGAAATATTCAGAAATAAAACCATTATTTAAAAACAGATAAAACTAATATGACTAACTACAGACCCATATCAGTACCGACATCATTTTCAGAAGTTGTTGAAAAGGTTATATATGCAAGACTGCACCAACATATAATGAGTAACAACGTAACAGCAAATGAACAGTGTGGTTTTAGGAGTAATTCATGTACAAAAATGGCCTCACACAAATTAATTAAGGATATATTAAATGCACTGAATAACAAAATATTAGTTGGTGGCATTTTCTGTGATTAGAAGAAAGCTTTTGACTGTGTCAGTATCTGTCTTATATGTCTCTCTGACTGCGTAAAGTATAATTGTATGGAATAGTTGGTAAGGCCAGTGCATTGATAAAATACTATCTCAAAGATAGGTACCAAAGAGTAAATTCATTTTACTTGGAGTATTATTTTAACTTCAATATTAATTATTGATCTTG